>NC_080675.1:24644285-24947315 GCF_030445035.2 Dasypus novemcinctus
GAAAGTAGCCCACTATTCAACTTTGTGTGGTATCACACAAATTCTTGGCCTCATTCCCTTCTTGGTCACATTACTTAACTTCCTTACTAGGTTTTCCTATGTACACTTCTTAATAAATCCTTCTTAAATAAAACCTCTTAGAAAATGCTTCTGGGGAACCCAATTTAAGATACATTATGAGTAACAGAAAATACAAAATAAGTTAAAGATGATAGGATTTGTTTTTGCTTCCCAAATGATATAATTCTTAAAGTTGGTGATCCAGAATGATTCCTTGCTTGAATTAGACAAAAGCGGAACTTGTGGTAGATTAGGAAGACAGAGTGAAGTGATTACCATTACTCTAAGAATACATCATAGTCAAAATTGGTGATGAGCAAATTCAGAGATGCTTGTCAAGTACATACCTGCCATCACTCTCCTCTACTCCTCACTTAGCCCTTTTTTTTCTGACTGCTAGCCCAAGTTAACCACAGTGAACCCAGGGCTACCATTAGGCATTTAGCTGTGAATCCACAGAAGCAGTAGCTACACAACTACAAAAGGTCAACAGCCAGGGAGTGGGTCTAGCTAGCTCAGTGGTTGAGCACCTGCTCCCTACTCACCATGTATGAGGTCCTGTGTTCAATCCCTAGTACCTATTAAAAATAAAATGTCAACAGCTTCCTACAAACCTCATCATGAATTTCCCCATTTGTAGCTGGAAGAGCTTGACTCCTCTTATTCTCCAGTTTCCCTACAAGACCTAAAATTCTCCAGATCCTTTCTGAATTTTGCAAACTCTAACTCATACACTAAATCCTTATCTATAAAATTCATAGTGATTTCTCCATAGAATGGTTTATGAAAAATGGTCATTTCATAAATATTTGATGAATAAGTGGATGGTGATTTCATTGGAAAAAGTAATTTACTAACCAATTGAGAAATAATATCGCCCAAATATCAAGTACTTCCTTTTCATGGTAGAATTAAATTCAAACATAAGAGTCAACGTATTCTGCTAAACTTATAGACTCATGACGTTCAGAGAATTAATAGCAATTCTATTCTGAGTTTAGAAAAGAAGCCAAAGAAAGGCACAAGATTGGAAACTTTATGTCTCTACTTGATAATTCAAACTAATAAAACATCCACTATCCAAATCTTTACCTGTCTAATTGGTATATACATAAACATGCCCAAAGAAAATATGAATCATTATCTCTGCAAATAAATTGTACCATACTAAATTTTCTTTTTCTTGCTATGCAAAAGAAAGACATTTCTAGATAAGCATCCAGAAAGCATAAAATAAGTAACTTGTGGTGAAATATGTGAGATTTTTATGAATTTCAACCCAAAATCAAGACTTGAAAAACAACAGTTTCAGTGTTGCATTGTACTAAAGGAATCAAAAGTATCACTTGTTTTAGTCAGCTCTGCAATGGAAAATCTAATTGGAATCACTGTGAATTATAATGTAGTGCCTCAAGCCCTCATGATATTTAATCATGGAAAAGGAAAGAAAAAACTAAAAGAAATGAGATTTGAGTTCCAAGATTTACTGTATATGTAAGAAGCCATTCTATTCGATGAGAACTCATAAAAATGCATTTTTTCAAGCTAAATTCTTATGTCATATTATTTATCTGCCTACTTTTAATACTGCCCTTATCATTCATTCTCAACATGCTCTTAATAAATCTTAGTAGAAGCAACTATATGTTATCTCCAATTCAAGACAGTCTTCAGTTTTGCTATTTCAATTAGTTTTCCTGTATTTCCTCCTACTCCACCCACCTCCAAAAAAATGTTTCCTTTTTTTTTCCTAGAAGGAAATGAACTCTGGTGTGACCATATAATAAACCGTTAGCATTAACTCGTTTAGTTCAGAAGCTTGAAACTCCAGACTGCCAAGAACGTCTCAATATGCTTACATGTTAAAGATCTACGGATGATTCTTAAATGAAGTCAGCGTATCAAAACATTTTTTGTTTACCACATGGAACTCTATTGGGGTTAGAGAAAATTATCTCATTAGAACTATGAAAGAGGTAAAACCCATTTAAATGAAGCAGTATGTAATAACATTTTTCTCATGAATTGAACTGTGCAAAATGCCAGCTCCAGTATCTTCCTTCCAGACTAGGTAGAACTATCCCATTTTTGTTAGCAACTGAGCAGCTTCACTCTTTCCTATTGGGTTCCCTTACTTTGTTCATACTTTTGGTAAAATTCCTACTTCTTTTTTTTACTTGTGTTTTTTTGTTTGTTTGTTTGTTTTTTGTCACACAAAACATGTCCCTGACAAAGCATTTAATGCATAAAATAAATGGATTAAGTTTGGTGGTTTTGGTAGTTTGGGATGATTTTATGAATATCAAAAAGAGAAAGCTCATGTTTGTAAACTAATCTATTCCTCTAGGTACCCTTTGATTGCATTACATTCAACTCCAGTTTAGCCCACAGATGAGCTGCAAGGACAGAAGCCCTAAGGGACAAGTCCTATGCCAGGGGAGAGAGGACTGCAGGTTCACTTAAGCATGAAGCCCCAGGTGGCTGGGACCATGGAGGAGCTAAAGAAGAGAGCCCAGGGAGGAAGGCTGAAACCTCGCAGAGCTTAGCGGCCATCTTGCTTCACCACGTTTGCAGCACACCATCATCAACAATAGCTGACGTTGGTGAGAATGCATCATTGATGGTCCTTCAGTTTGGACTTTTCATGGCTTTGGAACTGTAAGCTTTTACCCCAAATAAATCCCCTTAATAAAAGCCAACAGATTTCTGGTGCTTTGCACTGGCAGCCTTTTGACAAACTAAAACAGATGTTATCAGTGGATATTCATAATACTAATTCTACCATTAAGTCAGAAAACAAACAGGCAAGCAAAAAAAAAAAAATGTAATAAAACATTTATGTACTAAAGGATAAAGGATGGCTTCCATACTGATTAGCAAAATTTGCATGTTCATTTAGTATATAACTACTTATTTCAATATCCTCTGATTTCTAAAATAAGGAAAGTTGCGTAGCACATTGGAAAGAGCACAGGCTTTGGGATCAGAAGGATATAAGCAGAACACATAACTCTGTGTCTCTCCCCATCCTATGATTGCTGGCTTATTACTTAATGCCTTTGATCCTCATTTTTCTCATCTGCAAATAGCACTATAACTTGAAACATTATTGTGAGGATTCCTTGAGTGTACACACGCGGGTTTTTTGTCAACAGTTAGTCAATGGAAAACCTTTGCCACAAGTTTTAATATCATTAACATAAAAACCCATTCAAAAAGCAAAAGCATTCATGCACAGAAAAAGGAAATTAAAGTAGCTAATAAAGATAGGAAATCTTTGTTTATGACAATAATATAGGGGAATAAGAACCAAAGTAAAGAACCAGTACTTAAAAATGAGAGATATTGTCATTTCTGATAACTGTACTGTGGGAAGAAAGGTGGGAAGAAGGTATCAACCGGGGGCTAGGGAACATCACACCCCTGTCAATACCTCAAAGTAGAGGATTTCTATAATATATGAGCACCATCTAAGATTCCTTCCAGGGAAAAGGCACCTCAGAATAGTGCTGTAGGAAAGATGAGATTTCTACATACTCATCAGGGGAGAAATTGAAAATTATAACATGTTAAACATTAAAAGATAATTTGGGCATCTTATTAATAACATATATTTTTAAAAGTTCACAGCATCGTCCAGAACAACATATAGGATTTATAAAGGGGTCAGTTTGATTTTCCAGGGGAGTAAATAGTAAGAATCCTTAGTTAATTGAGAGTCTAACCTTAGGAATGTGTGACAGGTAGTGTAGTCTCATATAGAGGAGCTTATCATAATTCCTAATCACCAGCAATCAAACAATTATAAATGTAGATTACCTCTGTCTAGCAAATTAGGGGGAAAATTATGAGAACTGTTATTCAATATTCTTCCTCACATTTTCAGCTTTAAACTTTAAAGGCTAAAGGTTGATAGGGAGCTTCTTAGAGTTTTGTTGGAGGGGGTTGGGGGGTATATGGGGACCTCATATTTTTTGAATATAATATTAAAAAATAAAGACCAAAAAAAAAAAAAAAAAAAGGAAGAAAGAAGGAGAGAGGAAAATTGGGGTCAAGGTTTTCTTATATTTCAAAATAATGAATATACTTATGACATTAGCAATAATATTCTAAAGCTCTTCCACCTCTCAGAATTAAAATATATCTTTTGTCACATTTCTTCTTTAGCAAATTTGGAACATATCTTCTAACCTTAAAGATTTAGTATTAAAATGAAGATTGATGTCTTAAACCTGTAGCTATTGTTTCATATATAGGATGTGCTAATATCAGAAAGAGTGAAGTAAGTAGAATATGCCCATTTATAGCCAGGAAATTAAAATAAAGTA
This sequence comes from Dasypus novemcinctus, assembly GCF_030445035.2. Taxonomy (NCBI): domain Eukaryota; kingdom Metazoa; phylum Chordata; class Mammalia; order Cingulata; family Dasypodidae; genus Dasypus; species Dasypus novemcinctus. The sequence goes on from NC_080675.1 coordinate 24,648,674, forward strand.
GGGGGGAAGCACCAACACATAGACCACAGACCTTTAAATCAGCCACTGTCAGAAATGCGACCGCCACTTTTCCTATTCTTGTGGCTTTGGTTTGCAGATGAACTCCAAGTAGCATTTGAATGTCATAAGGCTTCACTTAAATAAGGAAAGAAATGAAGCTGGAGCTCAAATCAAAAAGCAGCAGGGTTTAGTTAACAATTAGAGCATGAATGAATGAGAAAGGTCTCACCTTGTTTCATTAGATTCATCATTTAGTTGTAATTTATCTGAGATCATGTTTAGCTCCCTGAAAGTTTTTAAAACTGTATTCTTTAAAATAAAACAAAAATCTCTTTTACTAATCAGAATGGGGGAAAAAATTGTAATTTCTCCAAAGTCCATTTAATAGGATTGAGTAAAATCCCTTATTAAAACTTACAAAATCAGGGGAAGTGACACTTTTTAAATCTATCTTCCAAAGTAGCTGCCCCTTATCATATCAGAAATGCCTATACATTTTTGTTCTTTTCTAATGCCAATAGCAAAAAACAAAAAAACAAAAAACAGTTTTGGGGAGGGAGCTGAAAGTTTTAGAACTTATGGTGGTCTTGAGATCTTGCCAGAAACTCAAAACAGTTCAAGAAAAATGGAAAGAATTTCAAAGTCCTGTCACAGAGGGAGCAGAATTCAATACACACTAAAATCACACCTAGATTATCCCTCCTTTAATAACAAGAGGTCAATTTTGAAATGTTTCACGTGTGGCAGTTTTGACCCCTTGGTCATAAATCTCTCCACTGATTTTTTCCTTGACTTAATTTTCCTTCTCCATTTCCAAACCCATCTTTTTTTTTCTTGACATCCTATATACCATTCCATTCCTCCCACCCCAACATTACTAACCCTTATCTTGTTTGGAAGGTTCCAATTTGATTTCCTTAGGTTACCCATTCTGGTTTTGAAAGGAATAAACAAGTAGGGGAATAAATTATTAAAATTCTATTGCTGTGGGGATATTTTTATTCTCCATTCCCTCTATTCTTTTGTAGTTTTCCTCCATATTCTACTCAACCACACAACTACAAATACATAGAGTAAAACCAAGCTACTAGTTCAGGAACAAGCAGTGATTTAATATGTGTGTGTAAAAAACAATGTGCATAAACAAGAGCTATACTATGCTATTGGGTTGTGAAGATGCCATCTCTAACCAAAGCAATCTATAAATTCAAAAGAATTGCATTAAAAATATTACATTGTTTTTCTTGGAAATCATCTTCATTTTCCTGAGCTGCTATGTAAATAGTACACTCTGATTGGTTTAACAATAGGAACTTATTGGTTCACAATGTCAGAGGCTTTAAGTCTAAAATCAGGTGTCACACACTGATTCAGTTTGGTCACACCTTAAATAAAAGTAAGTTCTAGTGTGCTATTCTTCCAGTTGGAAGATTCCAGCATAAAGTTTCCCTACTATAGGAAAGCACTCCGTAATAAGGAGAAAAAGAAACACATATATTATTTCTCTGAGAAATGCAGAAGACCCATAAAAGGTAGAAAGAGAGCCAGAAACAAGGGCTTTGGACAAGGATATGGACAAAGTAAAGAGATAACACACTCAGCTACACAATTCAGAAAGAGCTAGCAAAGTATACTCTTCCAGCAGTCCAAAAGAGGGGACCTAGCCTGATGGACAAAAAAAACCCTGTCTTTGAACAGATTTATGAAGAAAACAGGCTGCATGGGCTCACAACAGGTGTTTTCCACGAACGTTTTGGTTTTAAGAAGCAAACTAGAACAGCTTATTTTATGTTGTTACTACAAGATATAATGCTCCACATAAATAATTATCATCTCAGTGTACCAACCCTCTGATTGTCAAGGTAACCATGGAATAAGTGACATGTCATTTGTCAGTAACAATTAAAATTTGCAAATTATTTACCTTTTCTTACATGATAGGGGGAAGTCCTTTCTTGGCCTGCCGCTTTTCTCTGGGGCCCACAAATCCATCCTCAGTGTGGAAGACCCCCACTCCACAGTCCTTGGAGAGTAAAGGACTCTGGCAGTTGCTGGACTGGAAGAGTGGACCTCCAACACTGAGGGTCAAGGATTCCACAAGGCAGAGATCTCCTAAAAGATCATGCAGCCCCACCAGGGTTCTTGCCCAGAAGAGGTAAATTGGAGTCCACACCTGGATAGTCATGAAAAAAAAACAGGGTTATTATTGCCAGTGGAAGGATGAGAGATGGGGGTGTCTCAAATTTGCCTTCTCCCAAGCCATGGGAGGAAGTTTCCGTGGATTCAAATAGGGGAGAATAGAGTAGTTAGCATTAAAATGGTGAGACCAGTCCAGAAACAACCTTAAAAGACTAGCTCAGTTAAGAAGTACCTTCACAATATCAAGCTGGTTTTGAAATAAACACAAAGGCAAGTTCACTTTAGAATTACTATCACAATAGCTCAAGTCTTAAGGTGAAGCAAGTAAGCTAGTTACCATAAGCAAAGGTAAGTTCAGTTTAGAATTACCATTACTATAGCAAGCATACACAAGGGTGAGGCTAGACTTGAAGTAACCATAAACAAACACAGTTAGTCTAAGATTATCATCACAATAGCAGGTCTAGGCTAATTCCAGTCAGTTTCAGCAATTTCAGCTATCTTTTTGCTGTTTTATAATATAAAGGCATCTATACAATGATTTAGTCTTCACTCTTACAATCTCTGGTATATTTTCACTTCACACCAAATTGGGTACTTTCATTAACTTAAGCTACTGAAACAATTTTATTAGTAACATGTTGTTAAGGTTTTCTGCTTTTTCAGCAGTTGAACTAATTCCACTTATGACTTCTTTTATACATCAAATTTAATTGCAAGAGAGTATCATAATGTAAAGACTCATTTTTAGGTTCATCATTATCCAATTTGTAACAGGTGAAACCCAAATCTGCTTTATGAACTCCTAGGCATGTGAAAACTGACAAAATTAAAGTAAGCACAGATAAAAACAGAAGAAAGATTTTACACACTTAACTTACCATAGGGAAAGACCCAAATTCAGTATCACCTTCACGCACAGCACCCAGTGTCTTCCCGTGGCAGAAACCTGGACCAGAAATTGTCACCTTCATTCCTCCAGGAAAATTCCTGCTCAGCTTCTAGGACACAACTGAGGGATTCAGGGAAGCCCTGCAGCTGACAAGACAAAATTCTCATCATGGCTGTTCTGGGGCTCACCCCCATTAGCCACCTCTTGCATGGAGTAAAGTCCTGTAAACTTTTTCACTGGAAGAATTCGAGTGTTCCAAAGGTGAACTAGGAGGTCATTTCCACAAACTTTTAAGTCAGGAGCTGGAGGTTTTTGATGGGATACTGCTTAATAGATGGCTTATGGGGAAGTTTCCTATTCTACAGGGTAGAGATTTAGTAAATGGCCTAGATCTTGATCTCCCTTTCACTCCCCTTCTTAGGCCTGACCAAAGCAAGAGAGGTCTGGAGTGGTGGGTCAGGAGTGAATATGTAGCTCCCATGTTAATTAAGAAATTAGCAAACATATCTCTCATGTCAAGGGTCACCTGAAGTTCTCCTGGTTGATGGTTCGCAGTGTTGTTCAAGGAACCATGCCTGGTTTCAGGCCCCTTCCATCCTCCTTCGTTGTGGTGAGCAGGGCTTGCAGAAGAGGTGTGTTCTCAGACCCAGTGCCTACCCTTTCCATACTTGTGGCAAGGTCCCAAAGGCGCGTCCAGGCAGTGAGGGAACTTAGGACAGACATATTTCCAATGGCTAGCCTCTCTGCACCTGAAGCATGTTCCTGCTGGTATGGAGCCTGAATTTTGGTGGCCCTGAGGTGACAGAGTGACTTTGATGGTAGCAGTTAAAAGGTAAACCGATTCCTGGACCCTTCACCTGCCCCTCCTTACCTCTTTTCCCACAACAGTGTGGTCTTAATTGTTAAAAACTGCAAAAGCTGTTTTTAAAAGGGAGTTTATGGAAGTTTGGGGACCCAGGTAAAGTTTTTGCAACTTCCTAGGATATCCAAGTCAGGCTGGATAATAAAGTGAGTTCCTAGGAGGATCTGTTCTTTTCTGAAGTGAGGATCTACCAAAGGGTATCTTTTATTGCCTCTATCAGCTTCTCTTGGAAGAAAGCTGGGTTTCTAAGTTCTGCCTCTGAGGAATTTTCCTGTGCTTATTTTAATCGACCTATTTGTTAGTGCTCTTCCTCATCCCTTTGAGTAGACATGTGACCACATGGTCTCTGGCCTTCAGATCGGCCTGTTCCCTCCTTCCCTCTTGGACAGGACATTAACTGGAATTCAGGGTCTCATACAGAAGCCTGTCTTGGCCATCCTTTAATTTATTTTGTAGCCTCATGGTGTGGCAGGAAAGGACTAACCTCTTCCTTTCTAGACCATTGGTAGGGAGTTTATCCCAATTCCTAAGGAGACCCCCCCAATGTGGTATCTGCTGGAAGCTGGAGAAACTGCACATTATCCTAGGGGAGGGTAAACACATTCATCAGTCTTAGTGGGGTCCCACTCCTAGACCTGAATGAATGGAAATTTCTCACCACCCTTGTGTTCCATGGTTTGGTAACCCTGCTTTGCCATCCCAATGTTCTGGGGATTGGGAACCCTCCTTGCTGGGCAGCCTCAGGGCCTTTGATATCTTGGGACATATCTGGGTCCTATTCCCAGACTGAAGCTACCAAGCCAGACTTCCTCCCTAGGAACAGGACTGACTAGGGACACTTCATTCAGCCTACTTTTGTAGAGGTCTTAGGAAGTGGCTGTGAGAAAGAGACCATTTTATGACTGCTGCCAGGGACTGAGTTTCATAGTTAAACCAGGCATTAAGAGGCTGTGGACTGATTGCTCTGTGGCTTGCAAGCAAAGAGCCTTGGGGGCCCCAGAGGTAATTGATTAACAAGAATCTCAGGGCCTTGCAGGGACTAAGGAAGGAAAAAATCCCTGGGCACTACCAAGAATGGAAGTCTGGGGGCCTTACTAATAAGACAAAAGAGGGCACAGATAAGCTCTGCTTAAAAGCCTAGTTTCACCAGTCTTAGTGGGTGTTGGGGAGCATTACTTGCCTCTTTGGTTGGATTGCCAGAGATGTTAATGGAATGATCGGGGTTCTGGATTTCTAGATTCCTGGCTTCATTGCAAGAAAGAATTCAGAGATATGCCAGTTTATTATGACCCATGTTGCAGTTTGAGATTATTTATGAATCCCCCAAAAAGGGATTATGTTTGTAAATTGGCCTGCTCTTCTGTATGTGATACCCTTTGATTATATTAAATTAAGCTGAGAGGTCTTTGATTAAATTATGTTAAGATTAGGGCTTGAATTTGACCAGGTCAGTAGGGCGTGATTCAGGTTGAGTCCTTGCCCCTTGGTGGGCTGATATAAACAGACGCTCCTCAATTAGACACACAGGAAGAGACAGAGCTCTATAGACATGGAAGAGGGGAGAACTTGGTCGTTTTGGTCCTGCCATGTGACAGAAAGAAGGCTCAAACAGCTAAATCCCCAGGGAGAGATGGGCCTGATATTTTGCAGCTGAAGAGAAGAGAGCAGCTGAGCAGCTGTTAAGACCTGGAAAGAAATGAGGTCTATGCCTGACCAATATAGGAAGCTCTGAGAGACTAGCCCTATGCCAGCCTACAATTGAGATCAGAAAATGTTGGGTCCGTAGAGCCTGAAGAGGACTAAGGAAGGAGAGACCAGGCAGAGATCACCCACCATCTTGCTTCAATATGTGGCAACAGGCTTTGGTGAGAAAGCAGCCTTGAGTTAGAACTCTTTAGGGCCTTGTCAATGTAAGCTTTTATCCCAAATAAATACCCTTTATAAAAGTCAACAGATTTCTGGTACTTTACATCAGCACCCCTTTCACTGACTAATACCATCAGTAACAAAAGTTTATTAAAGAACAAGAAATAGGAAAAGTACACAGCCAAACATGGGTGTGGGCATGCTACAGGGTAAGATGCATGTGTGGGGCCCCAGGGTAGGCCTTTTGAAGGCCTTTCCCCCTCCCTATTCCCTATATTAAGGAGGAATCTCAGCTATTTGCTCTCCTGATTGATTGCCTTTCTACCTTCACCTGTTTTCAGGAACCAGTAGGGAGGCCTTTTTGTTTGATGTTATCCATGACTTCCTTTGAACCTGGGAGTTTCAAATGGGACCTCATGATCAGGTCTTGGCAGGCTTTCCAACTGTTCTTAAGTACCTGCCCCACCTCAGGAGGGTTTCCAGGTTGGGTCTCATGGCTATGTTCTGACCAAGTGTTCCCACTTGTTATGGTTTCATTCTGACCAGCCGCCTTCCCTTGTTCCTGCCTCACAAGTATATGTAAACATTCATAGAGATAGCCTGACTCTGGTGGGCATGTTTTACCACATCCTGCTTACCCATCCCTGCTCTGGTCACTCCGGAGGGAAGGGGGTGGGTTTCTTCAACTGCAGCAGCACATGAAAGCAAGAGAGGGCTGCTGTGTGTAGAACACCTCCCTGCCTCTACCGCAGATTGAGATCTGCTGGCTAAGAACAACTGATGCCCACTAATGAAACTGACCTTGTTCTGCCTCTGCTCTAGATGAGTAAAACAGCTGTGCTGCAGAACCTGTGTGTCATGCTTTTGCTGGCAACCTGGACACCTGTATTGGAGTGGTTTGACATCTCTTTAGTTGTCTATGCCTCTGAGCAACACTTAAGAAAGGAGTCAAGATTATTTCTTGTTACACCACTGGATATTGAATGTGACTTTGGGGCGTTTATTACATATGAAAGTTGTCAGTCTGGTGTGTTAGAGCAGAACAAATGGATTGAAACTCATTGCCCTCAGTTCTTTTATGTTAAACTTATTAAAGCCAGATGACTTTCTAGTGGAGACATGTATTTTGACAAGGACCTACATCTACATATACCAGAATATGTTAGATGAACTTTAATCCTTTTTTCCCTAAAACTGTACCCTTGAGGGGTATACTTCTGAGAGCCCTGAGAACTTCTCCTGTAACAACTTCATTTGCCCTGATGTCTGCTGGGCAGGCACTCAGTAGGGAAGCTGGGCATGTGTATTACTAGTGTATTTCAAGTACACCCACCGTATAAAAAGTACAAATTACAAAAGAAAGATATTTTTCATTTTTCTTAAGACTTCTGTGACATTTCATCTTGGGAGAAGGGAGGCAGCTGAGTAAAATCTACCAGCCAAAGAATCATTTCTACAAAATATTTCTCTGTCAATGCCTGGATTCCAGCAGAAACTGTTTCTATTCCTCAAACCAGCAGCGGGGTTTGTAAGACAAACCTAATAACTGGGCACCCGGGGCTACACACCTGAAAGGAAACCTTTGTCTTTCCTAAAAAAAAAAAAAAAAAAAAAAAATCAGGAGTGTTGCTATTACACCTCACTGGGTCCCTTTGATTGGTCTATTGCTCACTCTTTTCCCACTGCTGTGTAATGAGGGGTTGAAGGACTGGTGAGGCTGAAGGCTGCTGGAAGCATTAATCTCGCTTCCATTTTAAGTAGTTACATTATCTAACAAAAATGTTTCCTTCTGGGGAGGGAGCATTTGCATATTTTCTGATATCCTTTTTGTCTATAATGGATGGCAGGATATTCCTATCACCATGCAATTTTGGTGGGTTTGGGTTTTTGTTTTTTTGTTTTTTTGATTTCTGCACATAGCCTTGTCTTCTGTTTTGCTGCTCTTTGAAGAGCTTTTGATCTTGTTAGGTGATGCCATTGGGACTCCACACAATACTACCAAGATATTCTAAAAGGAAGAGTATATGTAAAAAAAAAAAAGTTTCCTTAAGGTTACCATCACACCTACTTTTTCTAGCCTTGTTGGTTTATTTAATCCACAGATAATATTGAACTCTTACTGTGTGATATGTGATAAACTGCACTATGTGAAGAGATATATTTACTACTCAAAACTTAAAATATTGCTAATGAGATAAAGTTGTATATGCCTCTAATGGTGGTAAAAATAAGATAAAACAAATTTGAAGATTCCAGTGTCAGAAGACTACATTTCTTCTGGGTAGAATATGGCTATTGGATCATTGTCTCAATGATATACATAGACATATATAATTATATGGGTTCATATAATATGTAAGTATAGATCCAAATGCCATCTTTCCACTGATTTATAATTTGATGCAATTAATACTGCATGTTTTAAAATATATCATCTCATATTGTGTGTTTGAGAACATAGCATAAGATTTATACATTGTGAAACAAAGTGGTCACTGCCTCAATAGAAATGAAATGCGTTTTCCATAAGAGAAATAGCTAAAAATCAAGTTTCAAATCTGTAAACAAGTTCAACATCAAATAATAAGAATAATGACATACTCATAATGACATTAGTGAACATTATAAATTAATAGTACTTTGTATATTTGTATAGCACTTCATGACATATTTTTTTTTCCATTTTCTTTAGTGTTTAGAGACCATGTCAGGCACTGTTGTTTGGCTGACACTTATAAAACCCCTTCGTTACATCCCCATCCACCACAGACATATAAGAAGTTAATTGCTCAGTTTCCCTAGGGAGTGGCAGTGAGACACAATTCCTACCCATGAGATATGAACGGAGGTCCACTGGTTTACAGTGTCTGGTAAGATTGTGACTTTCCTGATAAAAAGAGACTGGCACAGCTGCCTCACTGTGCCTTTTGTCCCCTTAGATGTGGACACTATGCTTGATGTTGCAGTAACTGCCTTATAGGAATGAGGGAAAATGCCAGATTACCTTAGCATTCCCATACCTAATAACATCAAGTTGTGAACCAATATGAGCAGCAGCCTATTCTCATTTGAGCAGAGTAATTCTTATTGGTTTCAATTACTATAGGTTATGCTGTCTGTTATTTTAGCCTGGTGTTTCTCAGTAGGAGGAGGGGTGTGGTTTATTTCTTATGGGGATATTTGGTAATGTCTGCAGACATTTTTGGTTGTTTCAAATGAGTGAATGCTCCTAGCATCCAGTCAGTAAAGATCAAAGATTCTACTGAGCATCCTAGTATGCACAGAACAGCTCTCCACAGTAAAGAATTAGGTGATCCAAGATTTCAATAGTGCCAAAGGTGAGAAACCTCAACTAAAAGAATTATCAATAAAATAATTACCAAAACATCCTAACTGATAATCATAGCAATTCTCCAGTTTACTCCATGATGAGTGACCAGTATGATTTCATATTGCCTTTAGCTTATTACATTGCTGTTCCTTCAGTTCCTTCTATTACATTTTTTTTTTTCATAACTGCATTTTTCCTTTTGAACACCGGACTCTTGTAACACTTAAGTGTTAGGACATTTGCAATGCTGTATTTGTGTTAGCTAGCTTGATTGCATGCCAGGGCTGTGAAATACAAGAGGCAGAATATCTCCATCCTCTATCCAAAGTTGTAGTCTTCATATCCAGTAGTGGTTGGTGGTTGGGATAGCTGTCAGGGAATACTTGCTGAATGAATAAAGGCCATAGTTTGGAATTCTTAGGAGATTTTAAACTATAATATTCTGGATATGCCTTAATTATAAAAATGCATTTATAAGATTTTGGTAAGAGAAATAACTAATGGAGTTATTACATGAGTGAAGCTTAGTTCTTCTGAGTTTACTCAAAATGAAACTTTTTCCTTTACAACAATGGCTGAGTCAAAATACTCGTGTTATTTTTTCTCATTCATCTGTTGCTGAATGTAAGTGAATAGAACAAAAGAAATAGTTCTGGTCAGAACTTCTTCACAAGTGTGAAGAAGAAGCATAGTGACAGACTGTGTGGCTTTAAAAATATAACCACGACAGATAGAGAAAGAGAGATATAGATATAGATAGAAGATAGATATTTTTGTTTCCTAGGCTGTTGAGGCAATACCATGAAATGGTTTGACTTAAGCAATGGGAATTCATTCTTTCATGGTTAGAGTCTTAGAAAATGTTCAAATCAAGGCATCATCAAGGCGATGCTCTCTTCTTGAAGACCAGCTGCTGGCAATCCTTGTCTACTCTGCACATGGCGATATCTGGATATCTGCTAGTCATTTCCTGGTTTCCTTAATTTCAGTTTCTTGCTTCCTTGGCTCTCTCTTTCTCTGTCTTTCTCTGGATTCATTCTGTTTATAAAGAATTTAAGTAATAGGATTAAGTCCCGTCTGAAATGAGGTGGGTCACACCTTAACTGAAGTAGTCTTATCAAAAGATCCTAAGTACAATGGGTCCTCATCCACATGAATGGATTAAATTGAAGATCTCTTCTTTCTGTGGCACATACTGCTTTAAACCACCTCTGTATGTAATAACATATACATATATAGCATTGCATTTACCTTTTAGGCTTGCTAATTTCAGAAGCATTTTGCACTATATTAGGTTTTTTATTAAAATAGTTTTTACAAAACTAAGCATTTGAGAAATGGATGAAGATAGCAATTTTGTATATAAAATGATCAGGTGGAAATTTACTGGAAATGATATTTTGGTCTTTATTATAATAAAATATATTGAATATTTAGACATTGTAATGCAATAAATAATGAATAATAGCAGTAATAATTGTTGGAGAAAAACAACATTCACTGGGACATGGAGACTGATATGACCACAGGCAGAGAATTTATTGAGAAGTTCTATCAGGCGAGAGTCTGAAGAACAGACTCCAGCCCCCCATCCCCCACCAGCATGGTGGGGTTCTGAAGAGAGACTTCAGCCCACTCCTGGAAGGGGGGGATTTGAATTTATACCAAACTTTCCTAGGCAGGGAAATAATAGTCAGTGGGAGGAGGTTGAGGATCCAAGTGAGGTGCAGAAGCCAATAGATAGCCCTAGAGGTGAAAATTTTCCCTTCTATGACTAGAGGGTAGTGGATTAGGGAGTTATAGTTTCTTGGAATGTTGCAGGAGCAGATGTTTCTTTGATATGTAGGGATTAAAGGGTTTCTTTATCTCCCTTTGATAATGTAAACTGAAGGTTTACATTTTCCTCTGATATGCAGATAGTGAAGATCTCCATTACCCTTTAATCCTGTCTCTATGTGGTGGTTTCTTTGTTTAACCTGTGGGGAAGTGCTCTGCCGGTAGGCTTATGGGGGAGGGGGTTAGCCTTCCACCAATGCAAATCAAGGGAGGAACTGAGCTACAGCTTGTTAATTATTGCAAACCTCTAACAATAGTAAATAATACTCTTTTTTGGACACCTCCTTTGTGTGTCAGGCACTTTCTAAACACTCTGTGTGTGTAATATTACTTAATCTTCACAACATACCTTAAGGTAGACATTGCAATTATCCCCATTTTACTGATGAGGATATATAGATAATTCAACTAAGTTAGTGATGGAATTAGTATATATGTTCTTTCTACAACTGAAATATTATAGGGCATCTTGGTATATGAAACAGAAAAGGCAGAAATAATCTGCTGGTAACAAGATGAAAAGCCCTGGTACAAGTGTACTCCTGCTGTGCCTCGCTCCCCTACTCCAAACTCACCTGCAATCCAAGAGTCATTCTTCCTGATAAAATGGATGTTGAATGGATGGAACCAAGGTAAATGTGGGGGTAAAAGAGGAGTTTCACGAGAGTACACAAGGACGGATATAAAACATGTCATATTACACCATAAAAATATAGGGGATGACAGACTAATAATGTAAACCATAATGTAAAACATAGGATAACTAAAAATTTAGAAAACTGTATATCCTAAAGTATGGACCACAATGTAAGCACAGATGTCACCTTGTTTGAAAGCTATTGTCTCAGAGTCTGTACATCAGTTTAAGTAAATATGATATGAATAAGTTATAAGAATATCACTGTGGAAGGGAAAAGGTTTTATGGTGGATGTGTGGGAGTACTGTATATTGTATATATGAATTACTGTGCTCTAGGGCTCTTGTGAAGAGAAGCTCAATAATTAGGAAAAAAGAAAAGAAAAAGATAGGATGTAGAATTTTTCCAAATCAATACGTATTCTATATCAAACCTTTAAACCCATCGCTATATTCCATTTTACTAGTAAGGGATCCTGACATTATATTGGGCTTCACTTTTCAGGAAGTTTTGGATCATAGAGTGGTTCAACAATGGCAGAGGAGGAATACTGGTATAGGATGTTATTGAAGGTGATATATGGTTGACAGGGAGTTATACAGGGCACATGTCCAGGGTGCATGGTAATGTTTGGATATACTCATAGTGGAATCAATTAAAAACAACAGCTGGGGGGGTACTGGGTTCCTGGCCAGGGGTGCTCTCTTGTGGTCCCCAGGGGAACAGTGGCAGTCCCCCAGGTGCAACGGTAAGGACCAGGAAGGAATGAGGGTCCAACAGTGAGCCCCTGATACTAATGACTATGCTTGTGAGCCTATACACCTGAAATAAGAACAAGGCCAGAGCAGCACTGTGCCTAGGAGTTTCCTCCTGACAGCCTTCACGTTACCCAAATGTGGCCAGTCTCAAAGCCAAACTCAGCATGTAAATGCAATGCCTTCCCCCTAGCGTGGGACATGACACCTGGGGATGAGCCTCCCTGACACCGAGGGATCACTACCAAGTACCAACTGATGATGCAACTAGAAAATGACCTTGAATTAAAGGTTCAACGCAGACCAGCAGAATATCCCTGTCTACATATAATAACAGGAGTTGAAAATGCTGTTTGACCTAAATTAAGGGGGAAGTGGAAAGGACAAATGAGTTTATATGGCTATGAGTCTCTAAAAAAGAGTCTGGAGGTTGTCAGAAGGATTGCCCTTATGCACACCTGAGCAGAGGCTCAGAGACACATAAAGTAGATACAACCCCAGGTATTGGTTCTTTTGAGGGCTAGGGAGACCCACAGGTTCTATGGTCATGGCAAATGGGGTTCACTGCCATGTCAGTTGGCACTTCTTTGGAGCTGGTGTTTCTCCATGATGGAGCTGGACACAGATGGGATCTCTTTTCACAAGGCTTTCATGCTACTTTAGTGGAATTGTAGTTGGTGCTGGAGTTTAAGATATATCTAGGGGATTTGAATCTCTGGACTGACAATATGCTAGCCAGGCCCTGAGCCTCAACAGACTTCAACTCCTATACTCTGATTTATTGGACTTGCCCCACTCAGCTAACATGGAGTTGAAGAATGTCAACCACCACACCATGGAGCTTAGAGTGCCTACAACTGAAAGCAGGAGGATTGCATCCAGTATCCATGTGGAATCTAAGCCTCCTCTTGACATAGATGTGCAATGGACACAACCAATCCAATGTCCACAGAGAAAACGTGGCATTGCTGTGGGAAAAGTGGCCATGGTGGCTGATGGGTGCAGGGAATGGTAGGAAGAGATGAGATGTGGAGGCGTTTTCAAGACTTGGAGTTGTCCTGGGTGGTGCTTCAGGGACAATTATCGACATTGTAGATCCTCCCAGGGCCCATTGGATGGAACGTCGGAGAGTATGGGCTATGATGTGGACCATTGACCATGAGGTGCAGCGATGCGCAGAGGTGTACTTACCAAATGCAATGGATATGTCATGATGATGGGAGAGAGTGTTGCTGGTGGGGGAGTGGTGGGGTGGGGGTGGTGGGATTGAATGGGACCTCATATTTTTTGAATGTAATATTTTTACAAAATGAATAAAAAAAAATTAAAAGATAAAAAAAATGCTTCATTATTGTGTTTCTATATATACACTATAACAACATAATTAGGATTTATGTAATGCTAAATTTTTGCTTTTGTTGATTTAATGATTTGAATGCTATAATTATGATTCTGAGAAAACATATGAAAATGGTAAGAATTATGGATTTGGATTCAACAAGTCTGCAAATTCTTACTCTCATTCACTGGTGAGGTGATTATACTTCACCCTCCCGAGTTTGCTTATCTTTAAATGTGGAAATGAACAGCAGGTGTTATTTCCATATAAATCACCCAGGATATAATTGCTGATCAATAAATGGCAGCTATTTTTATTATGCTTTCAAAATTAGCTATTAAATATTAATGTTCAGTCTCAGCATGGCATCACTTTTATTTTTACTATTTTCTACTTGTTTTCTAAATTTTACTATATGTAGTGGTCCCTATTCATCAATTTATGTGTCTATGTATATAACCCCAATATTTAACCAACAAAGATGTCAGAATACCAAAGTACTTATGGAAATACTTAACAAATACTTAGCTCATCTGCAGCTGAGCATATTGATATTGAAAGAGAAAATGTAAGCTAATTTGAAATATAAATTTGGATGTTTAAAGTATTAATATTTGATATAATTTTTGAGTTTACTAAACATAAGATCTTACTTTTTTTTTTCAAGCCATAATTAGACCTTTAAAACTGTGTTCCATGTAACTCAGTTTTCCTAGTGTTTTGGATGAAATTATCTATAAGGTACAAATTATATAGTAACCTCAAAAGTTAAATGTTTTATGCTAGGAATATATTGTGAGAAATCTTACAAAATTGACTATACCTTATTTACTCTAAAATATAGACCACAGGGTAATTATGCTAGGTAAATATGCCAGCACATTTAGTTTAATTATGTGACTAATGAGGTGAACCCACAAGTTTAATTACATCAAAGGTCAATTAGCTCTGCTTTGCTCCATGGAAACAGTGCAGGACAAATACAAGTTTTTCTCATCACATATGAATGAAAATAAATATAGGAAATTGCAAGAGACTGAAGTTATATAGAAGTTAATCATCACAACTAGATAAAGCCTTCAGGATAGTAATTACATAATGTCATAAAATCATGCACAAAATGTATATTTTTGTGTAAATACACATTAAAAAGATGTTTGACTTCTTCTTAATTTTTATTTTTTATTTTTTTTTACTATTGTGCTTATAAAAGATGTGCTTTTATTTTAATGTACCATTCATAGATATGGAATTCAGTACTATCCATAATATAAAATGTCAACACCTTTGCCTAGCATTCAAGATCTGCTCTGCATTCATCTACTCTATCTCAAAAGCTTTTCTTCTATTATTCCCTGTTATGGCCCCTGCCACGATCATCCCTTGAAAATATCATAATTGTACCTGGCTTTATCAGATCATGTAATCTTTCATGACCTTTTTGTTACTCTTCTTCCCCCCTCACAGGTCTTAATTGTAGTCTTTTTAAAAATACATAGTCAATAATTATTATAAGTGAATAACAGATAAATTATATGGTACTGTACTTTTAAAAATACCGTTACATAAATTAACAAAACATGTTTCTCAAAACAATCCAATTAATTAAGTGGAATAGTTAGATTGAACTCATTTTTTTAAAGCTGGAGAAAGTAATAAGCAGTGATGGTAACTGATTTTGTAATATGGTATGCTAATAATAGGGTTTTACTAACACCAAGGTTACCGTGATTCTATTTCTACATTTTCTCCAAAACATCACACTTTATTACAAAATTATCTTGTTCACAGCAGGTGGTCTTTCTTAAGTTTCTCACATGGTACAAGAACACTGCATCTGTCAGTCAAGTCCCCTACTGCCTATTTGTGAAATCCCTTGGAAAAAGGAGAAAAGAAGAATCTCTTAGGACCTTTTATTAGATACTCCATAAAGAAACAGAATGCCCATCCAGGAAAATTCTCTTGACCTATCACTACTCTAGTTCCTCTACTTTATTTCCCAAGTATGCCAACCTCTTCGGTCATCCAGAGACCACCTCTTCTCTGAATTTCTAAGTTCAGTAAGATATTATCCTCTTACAGACACTTTACTGAATTCTGAACGGTCTCATAAATAATTATCCATGTTATAGCAGGCATTACATCGCAATCGGGTTTTTGAATAGATCCTTTTATATGAACCTTTTATCGTGTTTCAGAGTAGCTTTAGAAAGAAAAAGTAAGATAAATCTGGCAAATAACAATTTTGTTGTAAGTGGATAAAGTATGGAGAATGGAAATGTAAAATTAGAATGGTAACAATATTTAAGAAGGAACAGTTTTCTGTTCTCATATTTAGCATGAATGAATGATGTTATAAAATTAAAAAGGGGAATCTGAGATCCACATACTTCTATTTTAGGAAAGATAACCTACACCAATGCAGGAGAAAAATATAACTTTTTTTTTTTTTTAATAGAGTATGTTTGTGTGTGAGGGAGATAGAGAGAAAATGACTGAAAAACCTGTTCAAAAAAAAAGTAGGTACTATGTATTCTTGGGAAATAAAGGATTTTAAAAAATACAATATGCAATTAACTTCAGAGCTCAACCAATTATTTCTGTTTGTAGGAATAGTGTTTTTCCATGAAAAGAAAAAATCAAAGGTGTTAAGTTTCTATGGGAGGTAGAATAAGGACTAAACTCAAATGTTATCTTTTCTACCAGAAATTGGGGAAAATGTTGAAGACAGAAAAGAGCAAATATGTTAAAGTATGAAATCAATCTTATTATAGCAAAATTATACTGTCATTAAACAAAGAAATAAAAAGAAGAAAAAAAATAAAAGAAATTCTACTGTCATTAAAATTTACATATCAATTCTAATAAATATTATACAAACTTTAATCTCTTATAACCCAGTGTTAGTTGAAGGGTGGCATCTTAGAAACAGAATGCAAAAAAAAACAGATAAACTAGTTTCTTTAGACCAAAACATGAGATTAAGTCATTTGTATCCTTAAAAAGTACAATTGTATCCTATGACAAATGACATACATTATGAGAAATAAATCTTGTTTCCATGAAATATACATCAGAGAAGAAGATTTATAATCTCAGGACTGTTTACGGAAGTAAGCATTCAAATTGTCCTTGGGTTTTACTTTTTCATATAATTTTGTGTTATTGTGAGTAATAAGGTGGACAAAGCATTTAGCAATTATAGTAATGGTAAATACTGGGGCCAAATATATACTAATAACTATAAACTAGCAAATATACATCTTGAATCATATTTTTAAAGTAAATTCTATGGCAATTGATAGAAAACGAATAAGTTTAATTTCTCCATATTCTTAGAAAGTAAGTTTTAGATGGTAACAAATTATTAAATTTTATTTTGTTATCACACACTTTATATTCAACCCTTAATTCTGCTACTTACTATATTCAGACCATAGAACTGTCTTCATCTATGGTGCCCCAAATAGAAATGCCTGAGAAAAGAGCTTGAATGCACATAGTTTACTTTAGTAATTGTTCTCAAGAAGAAAAATGTAAGACTATGCAGAATGAATCAACAAAGAAGTACATATCATCCCACGAGTCACCACAGTGAGCACCTGGGGGTTTGATGTAGACATATGAGTTAGGGGAAAGTAATATATTTACTCTAAAAAAATTAGAGAAAATATTAATGCCTGAGAAGAACAAATAAGTCAATTCTATTGTAGAAGAACTCTACTGTCATTGACATTTTATATCAGTACTAAAAAATACAAACTTTAATCTCCTTATTTAATTCTAAACCCATGATAATACCTTGAAAAGTTGTCATCAGGTTTTGATCAGTGCACAAAAAGCTATGAAAAAGCAAGGTAAGGTTTTTCAGACTACAAATAATTGCTCTTCAAGTTAAATTAAAACTTGCTAATATATAACACTTTCACCCACTAACAAAAGGCCCAAGAATGACTAGATAAATAAAATTCTATCCCTCTAAATCAATGGCAGCGTAGAAAGGTGAGCTTTTAGTTCTTTTAGTAATATACTAATCCAAACCTTCCCTTCTAGGAAACCACATACTAAGGAATTATGAACCATTAATCATGAATATATAAACACATCTATGCATGTAGTAGAACTGGCTTTGTGCTATGTTTTTATTTTTTTCCCGTTACTTTCATTTAGAAACAAGATATAATAACATATATTGTGTATTTGCCTAAATTTTTATAGATATGTTCATAAAAGAATTCAAGAAAATTAAAATTAAACAGAACTTTTAACTCTATAATTGTATTCCAAAGTTAAATCTTTCTTGTAAACTTTAACAATGAAACAAAATATTGACTGTATTAACAATAATGAAAGGAGTTAAAATAAGGAAGAAATTCATCAAGCTGTAGTTTAATTCGTATGCAAACTTTTTCTAAAAATTTGCTTCAAAGGTTGTCTCCACAGGACAATTGTCTGTCTTTCTGAAGGGAAAGAGTCAATTAAATTCAATAAGTACTTGAATATCTATTATTTGTGAAGCAGAACTTTGATTTCTTAGAGGATGCAAAGAGAATACAGACTTCTAATCTTGCCATTAATGAATTGAAAAAATATGTTTGAAAACAGCATTTACCCACATATGATCAACAGATATCTAATTAAGTCATTATGAAAGTGTTACACTGAAAATCACATGATAGGGATTGTGCTGGTTTGAGTCTTTTGTGGACCCCAGAAAATCTTTGATTTTAGCTCTTCTTTATTAATGTAAGCATTGAAGGCTATAAATTTCCCTCAGCATTGCCTTTGTGATGTTCTGGAAGTAATGATATGGTGTGTTCTCATTTTCATTTATTTTTTGAATTCTTTTGCAATTTCTTCTTTGATCCACTGATTATTTAAGAGCATGTTGTTTAATTTCCATATATTTATGAATTTACCTATTTACCATACATTATTGATTTCCAGCTTCATTCCATTATGATCAGAGAAAATATTTTGTATAATTTCAATCATTTTAAATTTATTGAATCTTGTTTTGTAACCCAACATATGGTCTATCCTGGAGAAGTGTGCATGAGCACTTGAAAAGAATGTATATCCTGAGGTTTTGAGGTGCAATGCTCCTTAGATGTCTGTTAGGTCTAGTTCATTTATCATGTTATTTAACCTCTCTGCTTCTTTATTTATCCTCTGTCTGGACATGCTATCCAGTACTGAGAGTGGTTTATTGATGAGTCCAACTATTATTGTAAAGAAATCTATTTCTCTCTTCGGTTTTGCCAGGGTGTGCCTTTTGTACCTTGGGGCACCCAGGTGAGGTGCATAAATATTTACTATAGTTATTCCTTCTTGATGAATTGCCCATTTTATTAACATATAATGGCCTTCTTCATCCCTTGCAACAGCTTTGCATTTAAAATCTATTTTGTCCTATATTAGTATCACTAGTCCAGCTCTTTTATGGTTCCTATTTGCATGGAATATCTTCTTCCAACCTTTTACTTTCAACCTGGTGTGTCCTTACATCTGAAGTGACTGTCATGTAGACACCATAGATGGTTCATATTTTTTTTAACTCATTCTATCAGTCTATGTCTTTTGGTTGGGGAGTTCAAGCCATTAACATTCAATATTATTACTGTAAAGAATTACTTCACCCATTTTGTCCTTTGTCTTTCTGTTGTCATAGCTCACTATTGTCTGTCTTTTTGCCATTTAGTTTACCCTTCCTAATAATCTTCATTTCTATACTCTTCTCCACATGTCTTGCTCTTGTTTTTATCCTTTCAGGCTGCAGACTCCCTTTAGTACCTCTTATAATTCTGGTCGTTTGGTAATACGTTCTATCAGCTCATCTTTGTCTGTGAAGACTTTGAACTCACCCTCATTTTTGAAGGACAGCTTTGCTGAATACAGAATTCTTGGCTGGCAGTTTTTCTCCTACAATACCTTAAATGAATCATACCACTTTCTTCTTGCCTCCATGATATCTAATGAGAGGTTATCATTTAATCTTATTGAGATTCACTTTTATGTGATGCTCTGCTTTTCTCTTTCTGCTTTCAGAATTCTCTCTTTATCTTTTATATTTGTCATTCTGAATAGTAGGTGTCATGGGATAGGACTTTTTTTTTTTAGGTACTAGGTCAGGGATTGAACCCAGAACCTAGTATATGGGAAGCAAGCTCTCAAATAATGAGCCATATCCACTCCCCCGGTATAGGACTTTTAGAATTTATTCTATTTGGGGTGCATGGTCCTTTGATATTGATGTTTGTGTCTTCCATAAGGGTTGGTGTAGCAGTTTAATATGGTTCATGAATTCCAAAAATAGATACTGGATTTTTAAAAACTGGCCAGTACCTGGGCATGGTTAAATTATGATTAGGGCTTGGATTGGGCCATGTCAGTAAGGTATCAAGTCCCCACCCCCTGGTGGGTGGGGACTCACAGATAAAAGACATGGCAAATGACAAAGTTGGGGTTTTGATGCTGGAGTATTGAGCTGGAGCCCCTGGGAAGTAAGCACACAGAGGAGCTTGGTCATGAGGAAAGAAATAACAAGCCATTTGCCTAACAGTCCACAGCTGGTCTTATGGAGAAAACAGAGGAGCTGAACCTGGAGAGAAATGAACACCAGGAAGAGAGGAACCTAGGAAGTCTGAACCCTGGCAGAGCCATCTTGCTCCAACACTTGGTAGAAAGCTTTGGTGAGGGAAGTAACTTATGCTTTATGGCTTAGTAACTGTAAGCTTCTACATCAAATAAATATCCTTTATAAAACCAACCAATTTCTGGTATTTTGCATCAGCATTCCTTTGGTTGACTAATACAGTTGGGAAGTTTTCAGTCATTATTTTCTCAAAATTTCTTTCTGCCCTTTTTCATTTTCTTCTCCTTCTGGGAAAACAAAAATTTGTATGTTTGTGTAATTCACATTGGCATTCAATTCCCTGACAACTTGTTCTATTTTTTTTTTCTAATCTGTTCTCTTTCTTTTCTCCTATCTTTTCCAGTTCATATATTCTCTCAAAATCATTAATTCTGTCTTCAAGCAATACAGATCTGCTCTTGTGTGCCTCTAATGTATTTTTAATCTCATCCATTATGTCTTTCATTCCCATAAAGTTTGTTATTTTTCTTTGCAGTCTTTCATATTGTTCTTTATGCTCACCCATTGTCTTGTTAATATCTTTAATCTCTTTAGTCATATTTTCTTTCAATTCTTTGAATTGATTTAGGTGAGTTGTGTGATTATCATTGGTTGTCTTAAATCATGTATCTCTCCAAAATATTTGTTCTGTTCCTTTAGCTGGGCTATGTCTTCCTTTTTCCTGGTACGATTTAATTTTTTGCTGATGTCTAGGCATTTGAAAATGTTGGTGAATTTACTTTGTTGGTCAACTTCTTTCTTGCCTGTTTTGTTTTCCCACAGCTCTTCTTTGATAGTTGGTTCATCTTATTCTAAATCTTTACAATTGTCCAACTTAAGTTATCAAAATTGGGCCGGGGGCTCACTAGTGGGGTCCAAATTTTCCCCCAGGAGTGCTGGTTAAGAGAGAATTAAAAGTAGTTTCTCTATGCAATTTTCAGACCAACCAGCAGATGACAGTCATTGGCTCCCCTTTCCACAGAGGTGTTTCTTTCAATCTCCACTTTTCTGTGTTTTGGTCTGGCCAGAGAGAAGATTCAGAGCAGGCTCTGCTGGCCAAATTCTGAAGAGAAATCCCCTGATTCCCTACTCCTTTTCCCTTGTAATAAGTGACAAGGAGAAAAACATCTGTTCCCCTCTCAGTTGGCTGCAATAAGCCAGGAGTTTTATCCTAGTTTCATGTCTTAGATGTGGGGAATGGGAGCCCTTTCCTGCGGTCGCCCCTCGGACTGAAGTGTGGTTTGCTGGCCTGGCGGGGGAGTGGCTGCGGTAGGCCTAATTCCGCTGCCCCCATAATAGGGTGGTTGGTCGGGCCCACCGCCACCCCTGAAGGAAGCTCGGCATGGGCGCAGAGTGCCCTCGGGTCTCCCCTTCTCGGCAGCCATGCTTCCGCGGCCGCCCCTCCTCCTGGATGGCGCCACACGATGCCTTGTGGGGCAGCACCCTTCTTCTTCTTTCTCCCTGCGCAGGCGCAGGGTGGAAAAATCCAGTCTGCCCTTTCCCCCCCTCCCCGACAGCAGCAACAGCCAGGCGTGGGCGGGAAACTCCAGTCTGCCCTCCACCCCAGCAACAGCAGCCACCAATCCCTAAACCCTGCCACTTCCCCCAGCAACAGCAGCCACCAATCACTAAACCCTGCCACTTCCCCCAGCAACAGCAACAGCCAATCCCTAATCACCACCCCTCCCCCGTCTAGTACCGCCCACTGACCTTTCTCCAGCAACCAATCAGAACAGGGCGTGGCTTCAGCCAATCAGCCTTCCCCAGCCCCTATAAAACTGTTGCCTCTCCCTCAATAAAGTGGACTTGCGTGTTTACCTTGTCTCCGCGGTAGTTCTTCTGCCGTGCGCCCTCCAGTCCTGAGAGCCCCCGACAAGGGCCTGGCCTCCCTTGTCCCCAGTTCGTCGCCTGCTTCTCCAGGCGACCCCTTTGTCGCCGGCTTCGCCGGGCGACCCTGTCAGCCGAACCGCGCAACCCCTGTGAGACCGACCCCTCGTCTGCTGCCGGACCGACCGCTCGTCCCAAGTGGGACCGACCCCTCGTCCTAAGCTGGACCGACCCCTCGTCCGCAGCCAGACCCCACCTCTACCGACCGAGCAAGCCGCCGCACTTTCCCATGCCATGGGGGTTTGGTAACTCATGTTTGTTATTTTGGGTTCTTCATCTCTCTGTCTCTTGCCCTCCTGGGAGTTATGTAGCACTATCCTGGTCTACTGACCTTGACAGCAGGTCCCTCAGAAAGCTGTTAGCCTTTTCTACATTGTTTTAGTGAGAGAGTTGAGCCCTGTCTGCCTACTTTTTTTTCTTTTAATTTCTTTGTCTTTAATTATTTATTTTTTAATGTTACATTCAAAAGATATGAGGTCCCCATAAACCCCCCCAACCCCTCACCCCAATCCTCCCATAACAATAACCTCCTCCATCATCATGGTACATTCATTGCACTTGGTGAATACATCTCTGAGCACTGCTGCACCACATGGTCAATGGTCCACGTTATAGTTTTCATTCTCCCCCAGTCCACACAATGGACCATGGGAGGACATACAATGTCCAGTAACTGTCCCTGAAGTACCACCCAGGACAACTCTAAGTCCTGAAAATGCCCCCACATCTCATCTCTTCTTCTGACTCCCTACCCTCAGCAGCTACCATAGCCACTTTCTCCATCTCAATGCTACATTTACTTCCATTACTAATTGCAATAGTTCCAGAATAGAATATCAGTTAGTCCACTCTAATCCACACTGTATTCCTCCATCCTGTAGACCCTGGGATGGTTATGTCTGCTCTACCTCTGTATTGCGAGGGTGCTTAAATTGTACTTGGATGATGGATGCAATTGTCCTCTTTGCAGTTGTAGGCACTCTTGGCTCCCTGGTGTGGTGGTTGACCTTCTTCATCTCCCTGTTAGCTGGCTGGAGTAAGTCCAATATACCAGAGGGTAGGAGTTACAAGTCTGCTAAGGCTCAGGGCCTGGCTGTCACCTGCTGCCTACTTTGACATCATCTCCCTGGAACTCTTTGCTCTCTTTTTAAAAATCATCAATAGCTTCTCATCTTATTAAAACTATATCAACATTCTTTACCATGGTCATTGAGGATCATTCTCAATGATTTTTCTGACCTTATCTCTTAATATGTGTGTACTTTCTGGTTCATTAATATTCTCTTCTACACACTACACAAAAGGTTCACTTATTTTCCTTTGAATGTACTAACTCCTTTCTATTTTACGGACTTTTCACATTGCCCTTTTTTTTGCAGTTCTTTCACAGCTCTTCAAAAAGGTAACTCAATTATACATGGTATTGTTATATAATGTTAGATGGCCTTATTTTGGAATTTATATGAATGAAAAGAAAGTTGTGTTGATTGGGTAGCCAAAAATTGGGCTATAGGCATTCATAAACATAATTTCCTTATTAAATATTGAAGCATTTTTGCAAAAACAAACATGTCCCTGTGGTTAAGGAAAATAAAATTAGAAAGATTAAAGTCAATTAAGTGATGGTCTTCATCATGAACTTCTCATGAGCATATAGGACCAATATTCTAATATAAATACCCACCACTATAATGTATGCATATATATTTGACATCATTGGAATGGTGTGAAACTATAGTCTGGTTTATATGTTTCTGTTCAGTGCCAGAAGTTTTATTAATGCTTATTTGCTTGAATTTCTAAGCATGACAAAATTGTCTGCTCAGATTTTCTGGGAAAGTCATCAGTGTCTTCCAACATCAATCTTTGTGTTCAAGGGTAAATGTTTATTCTTTATCAGCTCTACCTAAATAAGAGATGAAATTGGTTGGTATATATGTGGTTTCTCAGTGTACCTGGTAACGTATGTTTGATATCTACTATGAGTCTGGCTACATACCCATACAATTTAAGCCTCGACTAGTGCAGAGTTGCTTTAGATATCATTTGCTGCAAGGAATGTATAGGAAAAAAAGAAGAAATTTGCATAATAATTTAAAGCAACCTAGTTTATTTCCAAAATATCTATGGTGACAAATTTCTTAGTTTCAGGTTAGATAATATTAAATAAATTTTTTCTCAGTTAAGTCATTACAAGAGGTTGAATGAATGAACCATCTATTGAAGCTTTTAAGAAATAAAAAAAAATTGGCTTTTCAAGCCTGATCATGTTTAAATATAAGAGTGTGTCTATTTCCACATTGATGGTACATAATACAATTTCATAAGCTTAGAAAAGAATTAGAAAGAAATATTTGTTGATTCTTTAAATGGAAGTCAGTATTTTCCCGTTTGTGAAAAACAAAAGAAGGAGACAGCCATATGCCTCTCTTAAGTTAATTTTGTGAAAAAGTATTGTATTAAGTTTTACAATTCTCATTTTGATACATTTATCTTTCTGTGCATTTTATATCATATTTAGAAAGTCACAATTTTGAACTGGCTGACAGTAAAGACTTTGAAGTGACATTACCTGGCTTATGACTTTATAATCCTCCTAGAACTCAGATTTCTTGAACTGTGATATGTGAAAAAGAAAACAAACTTCAAAGGATTTGTTTAAAGATGTATTTTATTTATTTCTCCCCAGCCCCTCATTGTTTGCATTCATTGTATCTGTTGTGTGCTGGTCTTCTCTTTAGAAGGCACCGGAAACCAAAGCCGGGACCTCCCATGCAGGAGGAATATGCCTAATCGCCTGAGCCACCTCCGCTCCCTGCTTTGTTGCATCTCTCATTGTATTTCCTTACTGTTTCTCTTACTTGCAATCATCTTGCTGCCTCATCTTGCTGCATCAGTTTGCCATGCCAGCCCAGCATGTCAGCTCATTGTCGTGCACATTTTCTCCAGGAGACACCAGAAACCAAACCCTGATCTCCCATGTGGAATGTGGGAGCTCAGTTGCCTGAGCCACATCTGCTTCCCCTTAGGATTTAGAATAATTAATGCATGCAAAGACTTTAGAATGATGTCTTGGATTTAATAAACACTTGACAATGTTAGCTGTTATCATTTACAACCCGGGTCCCAGGCAAAGTTATCTCATGCTTACAATAAGATTTTGGTAAAAGTCTTGCCTTCATTTTTTTAAAACAAATTAATTTTATTAATACATATCAGTAAAACATATGATTCATCCAAAGTGCACAACCAATGACATTATAAGTGAGTTAACTGAGTCATGAAGAGTTTAGCTGACTTGTCCATAGTAATATGACCAGTAGTTTTAGAGCAATGATTTAGACCTAAACATTTCAACTCAAGAGTACAATATCCCGATTTAGTGTGATAGATCAAAAAGAGGTCTCTTAATGTGGAATAGTGTTTTAAAGAAATGATAGACCAAAGCTGTAGACAGGTTGGGGAAAAAAAAAAAAAAAACCTTAGTAGAGAAGAGAACTTTAAGTTAGAATTTGAGAAACACACAAGAGTTATCTAGGCTGATCAAGGCGGGACAGGTTAGGGATTTCTAGGAGAAAGAAGATGATGTGGCCTTAAGAAGGGGCAGGACATTCAGGTACCACCAAATAATTCACTAAAATGGGCATAAAAAAGAAAGTACTTAGGTTGTCAGAGTAGATAGAGATCAGGTCATACTGATTCTTGTAAGCCATGTGTTTAGATTTCAGGGTCACCCCCTTTCCCGCCCTCCCCCCACACACTAATTAGCACTGAATTTTAAATTAGTTTATATATTGTTCTTATTTCAAATTTGTTAGGCTTCATGACCCACCTAGAATGGAAGTTATTTAAGGGTCAGAACTACACACCTCCTTCTTACCCTCCACAGCACAGTGGCAAACACAGGGTAGTAATAGAGTTCTTCAAATTTATTGATTACTTACTCTCCTTTATTTTCTTAACCACTTTATAAGGACTTTTATATTTTCACCTGCTTCATTTTATTTAATGTGCTTCTCAATCTACAGATGGAGTAACTGAGGTTAGGAAGTTTGTATAACTTGTATAACACTGTATGACCTCATACAGTAAGGAAGTAACCAAGCAGGGATTTGAGTACAATCTTGGATCAGGATCAGGATCAGTATGGTATAGAAGTGTTTCCATTTTTGTTGTTATTGTTATGTAACTTACATGTGTATTCTAGATCCTCTAACTTTTTGTTTGCATATTTTACTAATATTGTTAGAACTTTCACCAGAGGAAAATGGACATAATGAATTTGTTCGAGATGATACCCAGGATGGACTGGTAGCCATGAAGTACTATGTAATACATTGTTATAAGTATGGTAAAAAAAAATGCTTCTTAAAGAAAAAGCTTACATGGAAGATAAAGGAGATAAAATAGACAAGCATGGTTTCATGTTAGCCATGCCTTGACAAGGTGTTAACCAATACAACAAATTGGGTGCAGAAGAGAAATCCACCAGTGGTGAATGGAATGACTCTTTCTCAATATTTTGCTTCATAAGGAGCCACTTTTCTCCCAGAATCTTCAACCTTGAGATCCTGTCTTAGAGTAAAAAGCTTTTTCATAGTTGTGTTTAGTAATTTAAAAAGCCTTAAACTTGATGTCTGCTATTCTCCCTGCCTACTGCCTTGGGTCTCAGTTGTTTCCTGGCTGAATAGTTCCATATTTATTTAATTTAAAAAAAATTTTTGCAACCTTGGTGACTGCAGCCTGTAGAAACTGTTTCTGATGATTGTTCCTCATTTTTCATACCTTGTAACTCTGAATAAGAAGCTCCATATCACAATGTCTCCACTGACCCACTCCAAATACTTGTGATACCATGATTGAGATCTTCTTTTCCTTTATATCTGATTAATCTGGGAAAAGATATTAAAAAGTTATAGAGAAAAAAATGGAAGTAGCAAAGTTCCATTTTCATTTTCCTACAGTGCAACATACTGACAGAAGACTACATAAGTCAAAGGAACATAGCCAAATGAATTATTAGGAGGGGAAATGAACACACATGCTTAAAGACAACTAAGGCCGAGAAATGGAATATAACTTGGACCCCATTATCCCACACATGTGCCCACTCCTAATAAATATACCTTCTCCATTTTGTTCCTTGATTCCTTTATGATTATTTAAATACTGTTCTTTTACCAAGCTCTTAATATAAATTTTAATTGTAAATGATGATCATTTCTTTATATTTAATGTATACATTTTAGAATTGAAAATTTCCCTTTAAGGATCATGCTGCTTGCATAACAAAAAATTTTAAATGCTCTATTTTCATTTTCACTGAGTTCAAAATATTCCATAATTTTCATTTTTTATTTGTTTAAACCATTGTTTTTAAATATAAGAAGAAGAAATTCTACTTAATTTCCAAATATTTGGTGTTTTCTATTTATCTTTTATTTTATTATTGTCTGTCTTTATTTCACATTGGTTAGAGAATGTATTCATACTCTATTTCCCAGGATCTTTTACTTTTTTTAAAAGATTTATTTATTTTTCTCCCCTTCCTTATCCCACCTTCCCCCTGTTGTTGACTCTCTGTGTCCATTCGCTATATGTTCTTCTGTGTCCGCTTGCATTCTTGTCAGCAACACTGGGAATCTGTCTCTTTTTGTTGCATCAGCTTGCTGTGTCAGCTCTTTGTGTATGCGGCACTACTCCTGGGCAGGCTGCACTTTATTTTTGCGTGGGGTAACTCTCTGCGGAGAGCACTCCTTGCGCATAGGGTTCCCCTGCATGGGGGACACCCTGCATGGTATACCACTCTTTGTGTGCATCAGCACTGTGTGTGGGCCAGCTCACCACATGGGTCAGGAGGCCCTGGGTTTGAACCCTGGACCTCCTATATGGTAGGCGGATGCTCTATCAGTTGAGCCAAGTCTGCTTCCCAGTATCTTTCAATTTTGGTAACTATCTCATGAGTCCTTATAAGAAATAGTATGCTTTAGTTTTTGGTGTAGATACAGATATGAAAATGTGGTCATGATTGTTACTCATGTATTCAACTATCTTTTATTTTGCAGATTTGATGTCAGCTTGTTTGCTGGTCTCTACGAGAAATAATTTAAAATCTTCAATGTTATTTTGAATTTGACTATTTCCCATTTTAGTTTCTGACAATGTTGCTCTATTTGTTTTGAGCATGTGTTATTAGGTACATAAACTTTTAATATCTTTGTTTATTTTAATAGACTACCTTAATTTACTTTGAGACATACCTATTCATCTTTAGTAGTTTGGTCTTATTTTCTATTTTGTTTGATAAAGTATAGCTACATGGCTTTCTTTTGTTAATATTTTTCCCTTCTTTTGCTTCCTTTTGTCTTCTGATTTAAAGTGGGTTGCCAGTAAACAACATAGGTATTTAATTTTTTTTTTAAACCCAGACTTACAGCATTTGCTTTTAAATTAGAGCAATTAGTTAATCACTGACATATCTAGGCTTAAATCCAACATCTATCCTTTTTTCTTTCATTTCACTGTAATAAGCTTAATACATATTTATCCATCTTTGCATCTATCTGTCCAGATATCAATTTATTTTATTTTTGAGACAATTTCTAAAGAAAGCTGTATAAAACAATGCACATCAGCCCTAAACCCTAAGCACCCATATAACAGTATCTAAAAGTTTAATCTGTTTTATTTCTTTTCTATCCCTTTTCTCTTTTTTTTTTCATAAAACAGTTCCTCTTGAATAATTTGTTGTAGAAAATATATGTATTTTTCATGGTGTTCCTGGATACTACAAAAAATGTTTGATAAACTATGTGAATACTTAGTATTATAATGTGCCACACATTTTAAACTAAGACATTATTAAAATATTTTAATCTAAATTTGCTTATGTACTTACCTCTCCTGTTGCACATCATTTCTTCCTGTCTCTCTTCATCCACCTAGGATTAGTCCTCAGATAAAGAAATAAGTTTTAGTATTTGCTTTATTACAATTACTTCCTTTATTGCAGATGAATTCAATATATCTTTTTATCTTAAAATGTTTTAAACCTCTTATTCCTTTTGATAAAACTAACATACACAGAAATGCAGAGATCTTAACTTTAAAAAGTGATGGGTTTTGGTAATATATATTCCCATATAACCACCACTGCAATCAAGACATGGAGAATTTCCAGCACACCTGAAACTCCTTCTTGTCCTGGTCTAGGTGATACCCACCATCCACAGGTATATATTTTCTTGTAATATATTAATGTGGTGAACTCTTGGTCTTTGTAATAATAGGGCCATAGAGTATGTGTTCATCTGTGTCTGGCTTTTTTTCATATTTTATATGTGTGTGTGTGTATATATATATACGCACATGAATGAACTATTTCTCTCTGCTGTTGCATGTATCAGAAATCTATGTATGTATTGATAGCTATATTAATATCTAAATCAATGTCTAGACACAGACATAGACATAGACACAAATATGGGAATAAAGGCATTATTTCTTTAGTGAATATTTTTCATTTAATTTTCCACAATATCTTATTATCAGTGATTTTAAATATGTATAAAATTTTAACAAGTATATGGTGAATAGCCATAAATCCATGATTTTGATTCAGTAGTTATTAACGTTATATTTGTTTTATTGCATATTTATCTTTGTCTCTATATAAGTATCCACTGTCTTATTTGTGGCACATTTTAAAGAGGGTTTGAGACAAAAGTTAATCTCCTAACGAATTCCTAGGCATTCACATTAACTAGACTTTAATATCTGTTTGCCTTTTTAGGTAAATTTTTACATACAGTGAAATGCACAAACCTTAAATGTACCAAGTTACTTCTTTTTATTGCTGATGAATATACCACAATTTGAATATCTATTTTTGTGCTAAAAATATTTGGGTTGTTGAACCATTATTGTACAAGTCTTTTTTTAAGTGGAAATCTATATTAATTTCTCTCAGGTAAGTATGTAGGATTGGAATTGCTGCTTCGGAGTGTGTGCAAGGCTATCTGTATATAAAGAGCAGGGTTTTGCAGTCCCATAATGTTAGATATCACTAGCTCTCCTATATAAAATGGCACAGATTTAAAATGTACTGCTAGTAACCAGACTCTCAAATGGCATGCTATGATCCCTCAAAATTCTCTTCCTTTTCTGGACCTCATCATCAGTTTTACTCTCTGTAAAACATTAAATTTTATTTTAGACTCTCTTTCCAAGCTTTATAGCCTTATCTGTTTTGTCACCCCCAGAATGGAACAATACTGCTCTTTGAAAACTAAACTACTCTATTTGATATATGTATACTTCTTAGAAGTATGATGTCTATCTTTCATCATTTAAACACACTGATTTTTCTAATGATTTCCTGTCATCTCCCATCTGAGTTTCTAAACTACTCTTTCCTCTCTCATGACTTTCATTCTTAGAATGATCAATATGTATATTTTCAAAGATATGGATAAGTACGTTTATTTTCTCTCTACAATAAGTATATTATTACCTTTAGCATTTCTGAGAGAATATGCTAAGAATTCACTTTAAATTATCTGTGCCCAAAATTATTTGAGGGTGCCTAGACAAATGAATATAATGTGTAACAGTATAATTAAAGATAAAAATGGAACTGGAATAATCCAAAAAGTACATAAGGAGTGAGGATAGGGCAGAGTCTGGCTTTAATTTGCCACTGTTTCTTCTGGAAATTAAAGAAAGATTGAGCAACACACAAGGTTAAAAAAGTAGGTTAAAAAAAGTTATCTATTTTCTGCAAACACAAACCTGTTCATGGAACAAGTGATTGCTGTGCAGATATTTGTTATTGTTGGATGAAGTATCACTTTCATGCTTGAAACCCCAGAAATAAGGCATGTGACATTCTTAGTTATCAATGGCTTTCAATCACTTTCCTAGAGAGAATTGACTCATGCGTGGATAACAGAAAGATTTATGTAAATAGATAACTGTTTTCTTATATAAGATATTATAATCTTGTCCATAACCCAGAAAGGACCTAAATTATTTGACATTAAACATGGTACTAGAGACTTTAGCTTGAAAATATTCATGGAATTTAGAAGCAACTAAAGCCTCATTCTTCTAAGGACTGCAGCAAAAGTCTCTTCCTTTTAGTCTACTTTGATCATCTTGATGTACCAGCCAGGCAGTTTTAGCTGCCACAGTCACTCCCAAACAAAAGAATGTCTTCACATTTTGGACTGGAGTATTTGGGAGTGTCAAAGTATATATTTATATATATATATATATATATATATATATATATATATATATATATATATATATATATATATTTATTTATTTATTTATTTAAGATTTATTTTTTATTTATTTCTCTCCTCCCCCCCGCCCCAGTTGTCTGTTCTCTGTGTCTATTTGCTGTGTATTCCTCTTTGTCCACTTCTGTTGTTGTCAGCGGCATGGGAATCTGTGTCTCTTTTAGTTCTGTCATCTTGCTGCATCAGTTCTCCATGTTTGTGGTGCCATTCCTGGGCAGGCTGAACTTTCTTTCACACTGGGCAGCTCTCCTTACGGGGTGCACTCCTTGCACGTGGGGCTCCCCTATGCAGGGGGCACCCCTGCGTGGCACAGCCCTCCTTGTGCACATCAGCACTGCACATGGGTCAGCTCCACATGAGTCAAGGAGGCCTGGGATTTGAACCACAGACCTCCCATGTGGTAGGCAGATGCCTTATCCATTGGGCCAAGTCTCTTCCCCAAAGTATATATTTAATAAATTTTCTTCAATACTGAGTTTTACATAGGCATGATTTCATAAACTGCTGATGCTTGGGAAAATTAATCAATGAAATGATCTATACTAAGATTACTCAGAGGGGGAGCAGGTGTAACTCAGTGGTTGAGTGCCTGCTTCACTTCAGTTGAGTACAGGGGATTGAACCAAGGACTTCTTAAAAAAGAAAAAAGGAAAAAGTGAAGATTGTTCAGATATAGGTAATGGAAAATACTTGCAAGATTCTTGTCTTTCATTTTACAATAGCAGATAAAGTAACTTTTATGTCCTTAAAAATGGGGAACACAGAAAATGCTTGTATGTCATCAAAATCTGACGATTTTGTGAACTCACATGACAAATACATTAGGAATATACTATGTTAAATGTTCTCTAACCTTTAAATACAATTATCACCAATATAATTGCTGTGACAGCAGAGAGAAGTCAGTGGTCACGGTACTGAAGGACACAAGAAATCTTTGAGAAGGAAGATTTATTTTGACCGGCCAGGCCCGGTGGACTTCTGTCCAAAAAAACAGAGCCCTGAGTAAGATTTCTATGTCCTTTTTACACAGAGGATTTAGGAGTGGGGGTCAAGCAGCGCTTTTGTTGTGAAAAGAACTTTCTTTGTTAGATCAGGTTTCAGTTTCTTAGGGTCTGGGGTTTGTATGGACACCAGGTAAGCTTGAATAAACATACCTCCCACATCCATCTGGATGTAAGTTCGAATGCACATACAGTCTACATCCTTTTTGAATACACAGAGCCTATGGAGTCTACATCATTTAATTGGCTTTCCAGAACCTAGGCAAACTTGGATATAGAATTAGATAAATTTGAATACACACATATGCACGTACAGGCTAATCTAACAAATTCAAGCAAAACCTTTATTGATTATTGGCATATAACTTCTAGAAGGAAAAAGTACTTAGTACAATTCTTAACAACATACATTGTTTTAAAGAATTTTAAATAGATCAAATTTTAAAAGAAAAAGTAAAGAAAAAACAAGGATAGCTCACTAAGGTAAAAAGTGTTTAATATGGCATGCACATTGCACCTTTATTTTTCCATTGTTGGTTCATGTGGGATCCAATGAATGTTAACTTCTCTCTCTTATTTACTTGCAATTCATGACAGAAAGTTTGGGCACTGAATTTATTTCCAAAATATTGCAAATATAAAATCTGTCTACATATTCTCTACTTAATACCTTATATTCGTCAACTCTAAATCTGTGCTGTTAAATGAGACCAAATCTTTACTTAGTCCATTCCCGATACACCCTGTGTAATGGATTCAGTACGTCTGAACAGAGACAGTATCCAGTGTACATTCATCATTCTGCCTTAAATTGATCAAGTTTAAAACACAATTAGTAGGAAATTCCATCATCCCTGAAAGGGAGCAACTAAACTAGAAAGAAAACAAATATTTATTCATATTGAGATTCCAATAAAAGGATGTTATGCTAACGGAATTCTTCAAAAGAAAAATAAGAATGGCAAGGGTAATTTTGATCACAATAGTTTCTAAATGGCCCAAGGCGATTTCTTGATGGCATTTTAATATGAATTTCTGCCAACAAGATAGTTCAAAATTGTATCTAGTAGTTCATTCCAAGTTCTGGTAAGATACTAAAATAAATTAACCCAATTATGTAAGTGTTAAAAATTAACAAGTAAATATTATTACAAAATCATTATAAAGATGCCTTTATATTATAGAACAGCCAAATATCTACTGAAACTGGTTAGACTTCACCTACTCCTTCTTTTATGATGCTAATTCTAAACAGGTCTCACTCTGTTTATGGTTACTCTAGACTTAGCCTCACCCGGTGTTGTTACTATTAGGATGACAATTCTAGACTGACCTTATCCTTGTTAATAGTTAAACCAAAATAAGGCTCTTCCTTGAGTATGCTTATTATTGTGAATAACCACTCCAATCTCCTCTGTTTAATATCCACATGAAAAACCTCATAACTGACCTCTGCTCTATTCTCTCCACATCAGTACCTTGTGACTCACGCTGGTTTGATGCCCATCCCCAATCCTGTTCATCCCTTAAAGTTTATAAATGAAAAACCCTGAGTTAACACCACCCCAATTACTGAATAGAATCCTGAAGCTCTAAAATATTATAATTTCTGCAGATCCAGGAGTTAGTATTTGGGCTGCTCAAGCCCACTCCCTCCCTTGCTTGTGCAAACAAACTCCTCTCTCTGAAACCCCAGTGTCCCAGGGATTGATTTTTAGAGTGCATCAGGAGAAAGAAAGCACATTTCCACAGTATCCATTACTTTTCTTGAAATTGTTCTGAATTGTGCATGTCTGCTGTGTAGGAGTTGGTGGAAATAAATATGTGCTTTAATATGATACATGTGAATTTTATACTGTAATGCATTCCCAAATTAATAATATTTCTTAAAAGAGTTTGTTTTAAGCAAATCTTCTTAAAAGTATTTATTCCCAGTAATCTGTGTAAGCATGCACTTTAAAAATATCCATCCTAATAAAATCAAGTATTTACAAATAACAAAAAATTAATGACTAAAATGGCTGCTCTTAGCTTTTTTAAGATGGTATTTTAATATCAGGGACAATTCTATATTGGAGGAATAGTGTCAGTGCTCTCGGTCTATTTCTGTACACAAACTCCACTATAACTGCATATGCTAATTACTGAGTCAAGAAATAAAGAAATCAAACTGACTCATAACAATTTAATCCTCTTATCTCTCTCTTCCTAATCATCTCAGAACTTTTTCTTTTTGCTTGGTTTATACAAATATTTTCTTAAGGGTCCATTTTACTTTCACTGAGAATATATTGACAGTTCAACTACATAGATTTCAGGGGAGGAAACAAACCAATATAGGAAAATTTATCATGTTTTCAAAACAGCTATATATATGTTGTGTATAGATATATAATCATAAACTACAAAATACAATGTATGTTGCCATGAATATGAATGAATATGCCATGAATATGAATGAATATGCCATGAATATGCCATGAATTTAGCTTTTCCTTGTTGTATGCTATTGTCATTTATATCTAATTGACCAAAACTAATTTCATTCTATTTCTTTTCACTGTGAGAGCTATGAAATACTTTTCTGAAACTCAAGTACACTTTAGATACACATCTCCATTGTGACTAAGAAGCATATTGATATTCCCACAAACTCTATGGATTTGCTCTTGTTAGCAATTGTTGCAGACATTTTGTAATCAATGCGAATAAAACCATCACAGTTCCAAATAAACTCTGGTTTTACAATCGTTGATTTATGTCATTTATACACTGCACATACACATAAAAAAGCAAGCACAAATATTATATTTATGTAAATATGTGAATAAAGAGCCAAGTATATATGCACATACATGTATGAACTTATATCTTTGCATTTACACAAATATTTAAATAAACAACTGATTATATAAAAACATGAACTTATATACTTACATAAAAACACTTAAAACTGTAAACCAATTTGATGAGATGGTAAGCAAAAAATGTGTGATAACTACTGCTATATATAGTAGTAATGCTATTATTAATAATAATTTTAATAGTACCAGCACAATCCTTAACATCTTTTCAATGACCTTATTGTATAATTAGTCATGAATTCCATTGGTTTTCTAAGAATCACTCAGATACTAAAAATGTATCCATTGGACTGACCATGTCTAGACACACCAAATGACCTCAAAAATTCTCCTAACACCTCATCATTGCAAGACAGGCTCAGGCAGGGAAGGCTTGTACCACTTGCTTATTTCAGATTTTCTTGCAATTATGATAATATGAGATTGGCTGTTGTGCTTTTACAGAAAATTCTGGACTTAGCCACAAGCTAAGACCTGTGCATCTGAAATCACTACCTGTCATCAAGTTTTCATCACCTGCCTATTTCAATTCTTTTTTCCATCATTTATTTATCTGTATAAACACAAATTTGACAGCTAAGGAAATAATTTGGGTTCATTCAGAAGTCCTGACATGTGACAGTTTTATTACGTTACCAATTTAGGTTTTTAATAATTTTGCTGTATTATACACCAAGATTTAATTTTAAAAATGTACAAGGACTTTTGCTGAAAAATCCAGGGTATTTTTTTAAACTAAGGTTGTCTTGATTTCAAAGAAGGTTATAAAAATGTGAGGCCACACAAGAATAGTGAATGAATATAAAAACATTCAGTTGAGGCATAACTATGGTGGTGTACTTGAGGTATGTAACATTTGTAAACCTGAATTTATTTTAAAGGCTTTCTGGACTGTCCATATGATAGCCAGACCCTGAGCCTCAACAGACTTGCAACTCCTACCCTCTGGTTTATTGGACTTACCCCAGCCAGCTAACAGGGAGGCGAAGAAGGTCAACCACCACAACAAGGAGCCAAGAGTGCCTACAATTGCAAGCAGGAGATTTGCATCCACCATCCATGTGGAATCTAAGCCCTCTCTCTATATAGAGGTGGAGGGGACATAACCATTCCAGGGTCCACAGGATGGAGGAAGAGAGTATGGATTAGAGTTGACTTACTGATAATCTATTCTGGAACTATTGTGATTAGTAATAGAAGAAAATGTAGCATTGATGTGAAGAAAGTGGCTACGGTAGTCTGCTGAGGGTAAGGAGAGGGAAGAAGAGATATGATGTGGGGGCATTTTCAGGACTTGGAGCTGTCCTGGGTGGTACTGCAGGGACAGTTGTTGGACATTGTATATATTGCCATAACCCACTGGGTGGACTGGGGGAAAGTGTAAATTATAATGTAAACCATTATCCATGTGGTATAGCAGTGCTCAAAAATGTATTCACCAAATGCAATGAATGTTCCATGATAATGAAAGAGATTGTTGATATGGGAGGAGTGGGGTGAGGGTGGTGGGGTTTATTGGACCTCATATTTTTTTAATGTAACTTAAAAAAAAAAAAGACAAAACAACAACAACAACAAAAGAACTGAAATGTACACAGCCAAGTCCTGAGATACAAGATTGAATGTGTATTTCTTAAAAATACAACTTTGTGTTGTACTTTGAAGTAAAGGATGCTTTTTTAAAAAAGAAATTCCTCTAACATGATATTTGTTGAATGAGCAAATAGATGAGTAGACTATAGAATGCAATTCATAAAAATAACATGTACTTTATAAGGGAAATTGCTTTAAAAATTTAGGAAAGTGAAATTATGTAATGATACTATTTTATATTAGTATATATTCCAAGCATTATTTGCTAACATCTACACAAAGCTAATTCATTTACCATTATTCTGGATACGGTAACAGTCGTCAATCCATGGATTGGGATTTACATTAATGACATCCTTCTTATTTTGCATTTTAATTAGCACTGTTTAATATTTATTCTCTCTATATTTTTTTCCCAGTGCAGTGGCAATAACGTTTTTGAGTAAATGCAGCAAAACATATAGACAGCATATTACTTTCTACCTTTTTGTCATATAAACGGTAAACCATTACCTGAAATTTACTGTAGACTCCAATTCCAAGTCAAGGCCTGATTCCTGCTAAAGAGGCACTGTTCAGTTATGTGTAAAATGCCATAAACACATAAGAAAAAATTTGAGAATAATGACAAAAAATGTGTTTTAATACCTTTAACAATCAAAGGATTAGCTATATATTTTCTAGTTGTGTTAATTTGAATGGCTCTCCTGAACTATTAATAAATTCGTAGTTCTTTGCAGGAAAACAGTCATTTTTGACTGATAAAGTGTTGTTGTTTTTAATACATTTTTTCCTTCCCCTCCCATTCCCCCACCCTGCTGCTTTTGCTATCTGTGCACATTCGCTGTGTGTCTTTGATGTCTATTTCTTTTTTGTCTTCTCTTTCTCCTATAGGATTCACTGGAGTTCAATCCTGGGAACCTCTGATGTAGAGAGAGGTTCCCTACCAATTGCACCACCTCAGTTTCTGGTCTCTGCTGGGCTTCACCTTGACTCTCCCACAGTCTCTCTTTTTCAGTTGTGTCATTATTTTGCTGCATGAGTCACTTGGGCTAGCACTGGCTCACCATGTTGGCACTTGGTTTGCCGCACAGGAACTTGGCTTGCCAAACAAGCACTGGCTGCCATGCAGGCACTGGCACAACTTGTTAGCACTCACGTGACCACTCTGCTCACCATTTAGGCACACAGCTTGCCACACGGGCACTCTCATGGACACTCAGCTCACCATGTGGGCACTTGGCTTGCCGTGCAGGCACTAGGCTCACCACGTAGGCATGTTTTCTCTTCTTTTTCACCAGGAGGCCCCAAGGATCGAGCCTGGGTCCTCCGGTATGGTAGGCAGAGGTCTTATCACTTGAGCCACATCTGCCTCCCTGATAAAGTTTTTAAAATAAATAGGGAATATCACAATTGCACACCATTCCTGTTTGAAATGTAGGGATAAGCCATGACTAATCATATGGAAAATGTTTTCATATCATTTAGGACACATCAAAAGTAAAGGCCTAGCACAGTGACATACAAGAGATGTTAATGTATAATAGATACTCAATAAACTTTTTGCTGAGTCCCACCAACCCCTTCACAGGTAATACATTAATTCCACTGGAAATAACATTTTTTTTCAATCTATTTTGTCAATCCTCTTTGGAATTGTTCTAGGAGTCATGCTATCTCCTGATTGTATTAATTCGTTTATGTGTTTATTTATGGAACAGAAGAAAAAGAGTTTATCACCATGAAATATCTCCGTCTCTATCTATAGCTCTTTATAATGGCATAAGAAATGTTTATCTTAAAATGCTTTTAAATGCTTTAACTGCCTATATTACAATTTAGCAAAATTATTAAGTTCACTATATGAGATCCGGTATAACCCAACAAATTTGCCCATAACATTTAGAAACATATAAGATGTTAGATTCGATAATAATATCCATATAATTTGAAAAGCAGAATTGTACAAATTTTGCCTTGGAACAATAGCATCAATTAAGATAAAATTCCAGGACTGGCTAAATATAAACATAAAAAAAGAAATCTGTCTAGTAGAATTTTAGATGTACTACTATACACACATATACACAACTTTACCTATCACTTCTGTATGTCAATGAACTGCTTCTGGGGTATGAAATGGATAATTAGGTCAATTAAATGCACCAAGTTTTGCATATAGGTCCACTTAACATTCAAAGGAAAATCACATTATACAAATTGAAAAAAAAGCAAACTGTGGTACAGTTGGAAGTATTTAATTGATGAATATCTAAATTATTGGAAATTATTGACTCTTCAAGGGGAAAAACAATTGGAACTCTAAACACTAAGGGACAGTTGACTCAAAATACTTGAGCAATATTTATATTCTATTTATCTATCTAAATTAGAAAAAAGTGGCAAAGAAAAATAGAGTGATATTTCCAAACTCTTAAAAAGGTCACATATACTGAGGTTTGTTAGTCACTTTTTATGATTTATTACAACAATATAGAGTAAGCTTTTAAAATTTCTAAATCTGAACCTTCTTTAAGGCCATGATAAGTACACCAATTCCTGCTCACCATCTGCCTCTGCCTCTAAGTAATGCCAAATGGATTAAAGTTTGATTTCATTTTTTACTGGAAGCTTGCCTACTTCTGAAGTTATTTGATAACTTTTAATCTTTACAGTAAATACACACACACACACACAACAAACTAAGGGTGTTCTTATATCCAAAAGAAATAGAATTTTATATAAAGCATCCTGGTTTTTCAAACATTTTCCGCTTTGACTGTAATCATTGCAAAGGCAATTAAATCAAATGATTGAAAACTAACCTCTACGTTTATTTTAATTAAGGTCACTTTACCTGTTTCAAATACATAGCATCACTATGGGTGTAAGAAATATGAATACAATGTTGATGCCCATGAGAGAAGTCCAAGGAAAATTAACCATGCATGAATCCATTGAATATGGTGCGCTAAATCAGAGAAAAACATGTTCTTAAACTTAATCCATTCCTGTAGGTCTGAACAAATTGTAAATTGGACCTTTTGAAGATGTTATTTTTAGTTAAGGTGGGGCCAACTGAATCAGAATTTGTCTTAATCCTATTACTGGAAGTACTATAAAGAAAGCCACAGGAAAAGACAGGTAAAGAAGGGAAGTCAACAGAAAACAGAAAAGAAAGAAGTCACCAATATTTCCATTACATCACAAAACGTGCATTGCCATGTAATGGAAAAGCCAAGGACTAATACTTGCTGGCAGTGAGCCCCAGAAAGCCACCTTCATTAGAGAGAAAAGATTTCGATGATGTCTGGATTTTGAAATATTCCTAGCCTCAAAGTCATGAGCCAATAAATTCCTGTTTGTGGCAGTTTGATGTTGTGTATGAATTACAAAAACAGATATTGGATTACGTTTGTAAACTGGTCTTTTCCTCTGGGCATATTAGATTGCATTAGACTCAGAGCTTTCACTTTTACTTCATTAAACCAAGATTAGGGCTTTTTTTTTTTTTTTTTTACCACATCATTAGGGTGACTCGGTTTGATTCCTTGCCTACAGCTAGCCTACAGCTAACCTACAACTGTGGTCTATAAAAATGGATGCTCATGAAGGAACGTGGGAGAGTGTGGGCTATGGTGTGGACCACAGGACATGGAGTGCAGCGATGCCCAAAGATGTACTCACCAGATGCAATGGATGTGTCATGATGATGGGGGAGAATGTTACTGTGGGAGGAGTGGTGAGGTGGGGGCAGTGGGGGTGAATGGGGACCTCATATTTTTTGAACGTAATATTTTTTAAAAAATGAATAAATTGAGTAGAATTTGGAAAAAAAAAATGGATGCTCAATCAAAGACAGGGAAGAAAATACTTGGAGAAGAAGAGCACTGAGAATTTAGTTTTATACACTGGAGCCCCAGGGAGAGAGCTGAGCCATTCACCTGACAGTTTGTAGTTGAAGAAACCAGAGACCTGAACAGTTGAGAAAGCCCAGAAAGAAATGAACCCTGGGGAGATAAGCCTTATGCTAGACTATACCTGAGATTGGAAGAAGCTGGTATCATGGAGCCTTAGGAGGAAGAGGAAGGCTGAACCCTCACAGAGACCAGCAACCATCTTTCTCCAACACATGACAACAGACTTTGTTGAGGAAAGTAACTTACACTTTATGGCCTTGTGATTGTAAGCTTCTACCCCAAATAAAGACCCCTTATAAAAGCCAACAGCTTTCTAGTACTTTGCATCATTACCCCTTTGGTTATCTAATACATACTTTAAGTCAACTGTGTGGTATTTGTTTTAGCATCTGAGAAAGTAAAACAGAAGGTGATCCAAAGAAAAATCAGATTAGTTGACAGAGAATTCAATAAAATACATTTTGTGAGAATCAAAATTACTTATTGATGGGTTTATATACAGATCTGTCATGTATTTGCAGTAGATCTAAACACCAGAAATATAAAAATAATGGCAAGTTTAGTTTGGACCACTGAACTGACATCAAAAAAAAGAGTTAATAATAATTCTCTAGTCAGGAACAGGTGTATATGGTCTCCATCCTGTTTTCATAAAGTTTGTGCCTGGATGAGTGACTTTTCAGTGTTCTTTACTTAGTGTATTTCATGACTTTAGCCTTAGAGAATCCCCCTAACATGTATCATTGATTTTATTTCTTTACCAATCCTGAAAGAGGACATATCCTTACATAGGAAACGTTTCCATTCTCTTACTGATTT
Organism: Dasypus novemcinctus; assembly: GCF_030445035.2. Classification (NCBI taxonomy): domain Eukaryota; kingdom Metazoa; phylum Chordata; class Mammalia; order Cingulata; family Dasypodidae; genus Dasypus; species Dasypus novemcinctus. Next base: position 24,690,358 of record NC_080675.1, read on the forward strand.
CTTTAGCCAAATCTTTTCACATTGGAACCTTTTGTTTCCTATGTATCATTGATTAATTTCCCATTGTCTTTGAAAGTGAAGTTAAACATGATCTCTCTCTGACATCTACAGTCTTCTACAATTATCTACTATGAGTCTATGAATATTTTAGTGTTCCTTTTGCTCTTTCATTGAATTTACTTGCTTTCTATTGTAGGCATCTGCAAATTTCCACTTTTCCACAGCCTGTTCCATTCATGATATTATTTCTTGGTACCATAGGTAGAGATATTTTCTTTGAAAGCTTAATCATCTTGGAAAAAATAATACACTTCACAGTCTAATTACACTGGGGAAAATCATTATCTTTATATCTGAAAATTAATGAATACATATGGTATAGTATTAAGCCCTATGGAATGGATATGATTATTTCCCTTTTTCAGATGAGATCACTGAGTCTCAGAGAGGTTTCATCGGTTGCTCAGGGACATTGAGCTAAAAAGCTGAAGAGCTGGTCTTGGACCCCAGGAATGCTGAATTCATGTTCTTAAACACTATCCAACGCATGTCACTTTAGATAAATAGAGAACTCATTTTAAGGAAAGCTTCACTAAGGTAAACTTCATTCATGAATAAAGAGTTACAATGTCTCTGTAATATTTTATCAGAAATGTTTGCTGCCAGGTGTATGTATAGAAAACTTTCCTTTACCATTACATTGGTTTTCAATATCATATGCAGGTGGCGGACTTGGCCCAGTGGTTAGGGCATCTGTCTACCACATGGGAGGTCCGTGGTTCAAACCCCGGGCCTCCTTGACCCATGTGCAGCTGGCCCATGCGCAGTGCTGATGTGCGCAAGGAGTGCGGTGCCACGCAGGGGTGTCCCCCGTGTAGGGGAGCCCCACGTGCAAGGAGTGCACCCCATAGGGAGAGCCGGCCAGCGCAAAAGAAAGTTCAGCCTGCCCAGGAATGGCGCCACACACACGGAGAGCTGACGCAACAAAAAGAAACACAGATTCCTGTGCCGCTGATAACAACAGAAGCAGACAAAGATGATGCAGCAAATAGACACAGAGAACAGACAACCGGGGTGGGGGCAGGGAGGGGAGAGAAATAAATAAAACAATAAATTTTTTAAAAAAAATCATATACAACAGTATCCCAAATATAGCAGCTTAAAACAACACATACTTTTAACTTCATATTTTCCGTGGGTCAGGAATCAGGCATAACTTAGCTGGATCTTGTGCGTAGAGTCTCACAAGGCTGCAGATAAAGGGCTGGAGAGACAGTATACTCATCTGGAGGTGCAAATGGGAACTTGCAGATTCCCTAAGGTTGTTAGTTGGTATCATCTCAAGGAGATTGTTGGACTAAAGTCTCCAGTTTTCTTCTAACTTCCAGCTCCTCATTGCCACCTGCAGTTCTTTGTCTTGTTCCCCTCTCCATAGGCAGTTCAGAAAATGGATGCTTGTTTTCATAAGGACACCAGGAGAGGAAACCTCTTTATATTACACTAAGACAGAGTCTTGTCTAATGAAAAGTAATCATGGGTTGACTTCCCATCACCTCTGCCATTATTGATTAGAAGCAAATCACTATTCTCATCCACATTCTAAGAAAAGGTATCAAACAAAGCTGTGGGTATCAGGAGGTAGCACATCATTGGAGGGCTCCCCCCATGTTCTATGCACCACAATCCTCATCATCATTTATAATACTAACGCCAAAATCTGTCTCTTGGTTAGAGTGAAGGTGGAGAATTTAGGGGATTGTTCACCAAACCGTGATATCTTTTGAATCTGAGCAAATGGCTGCAAACTTTCTGATATTTTTCACAGAAGTCATCATAATTTTAAAAATCTCAGTGCGTATCACTGGTATAATGTTGGTCATATTTCCTTGATTTTACATCCCTGGGTCTCAAGCACCTTCCACCAGGATCACTCTTTCTGGAAGCTCTGTTCCACTGCCAATCTTCCAAGTGGTAGAACTGAAGGGAATAATGATTGCAGCTACTTCTCAGAGTATTGGAAACAAGAAACTGTAAGTGGAATATATTTCAACTTTGATTACTTTATTGATGGCTGCTCAGTGATCGACCCATACACAATTGATCTGAACCACCCCAAGAAACTCACCCTATGCACGTAACTGAGATTTTAGTCAAGTACACCTAGTGTATTGAGCATTGCTCACAGAGAAAAGGAATAATTCTTGAAATTTACCCTATTGAATTTGAACTGATTTATGATGTTACTTAAATTACTTTTCATGCCACCCACTTTTTACTATGCCACTATCCACAGGGCTATGATTTTTTCAGATTTAACTTTCAGAAACTTTGTTTTTCCAATTTCTAACAAAGTTTAAGTAACTCTTAGAAGTCTAGGGGAGTTTAAAATGAGAAAAAACTAATGCACTAATGAGATACAACCAATTAAAAATTAAATGTAAGAAAATACAGATTCTAGAGAGGAGTATACACCAATAAAAAAATAAGGATTTCTAAATTTAGAAATATTCTATTTTTTTGACAAGAGGATCAATGCAGGTACATAAGAATATGGAATTCAGAGTACTTACTGAAGAACAAAAACGTCTCTCATGTGATTGTGCTGCACTTTTACATTTAAGGCTTGACTTATTAATAAAGACAGCTCTAGGCAAAACAGATTGTGCTTAAAAAATTGGAATGCCATTTTGTGGATCAAAAATAGCAAGTACATGAACTGACTTTGTACACTCATATACTCAATCACCAGTGTGACATAGTACTTTTTAAAAGGTGATATTTCTTCAAGTGTGTGATTAAGACTGCCTGATAATGTCTCCTCTGAAGAAAGGGTTCACTCTACAGGATTCTTAGGGCCTATAATTTACTGGTCAGTCTTCAGCCCGAGGGCTTTGGTCTGTGGTCTTAGCGATATTCTTGAATGTCTTGGATCTGTAAATATGTTATATTATATGGCAAAAGAGACTTTACAGTTATTCTTAAGTTAAGGATCTTGATATGGCAAGATTATCCTGCATTATTCCAGTGAGCCCATGAGAATCACAAGGGTTCTTATAAGAGAAAGGCAGGAGGTTAGAGGCAAAGGAAGAGAACTGAAGATGCTAATTTATGGCTTCAAAGATGGGTGAACAAAGTGTCCATAAGCCAAGGAATGCAGTTGGCTTCTAGAGGCTGGGAGAGGCAAGGTAAAAGATTCTTCTTTAAAGATTCCACAATGAAAGCAACTCTGCTTGATTTAAAACTTCTGATATCACTGAAAGTTAATAAATGTCCAAGGTTTTAAATGATAAAGGTTGCAGTAATTTCTTACAGCAGCAATGGAAAACTAACACAGATAGTTCTGAAGGCAGCTGAGTATGTCATTGAAACCTGTTCCTGTTCAGCCTGAGGAGCTCCCTTGCCCTCCTAGTAGAGTTTTGTCACTCAGTCAAATAGAAGACATTCAGTAGCCATTTATGGAAATGAGTACTAGACATTGTGGAAATGTAATTTTGAAACTGAACATTCTCAGAAGCAGCAATAAAGAGTACCATCACTTATACTGAGACAGATAAAGGAAAACTCTAGAAATCTATCAGCACTTATTATTCTCCATTGATAGTGTACCCTGGACTAGAGAGGTAGGATAAAATATGAAAGTGGGCAAAAAGTCCTGCTTTTATTTCTCGAGACTGCAGTACATATTAAGTGGATGATGTAGGACGAGACAACTCACTATTTATCCTAGTTCTAGCTCTGAGCTCTGAGATCTGTCACCTGACTTTAATCACTTTTGGCATTAGTCTCAGAACATGCTATCCAAATGGACTGAGAATATTCAAAATCATCATGTATAGGTACATAAGACATAAGTCCCATTATATACGTGTATATATATCCACACAGAGACATCCAACTTTATGCTCAGGGTTTTGTTAAAATAGGCATATAATATTATTTCATGCTTCCATGTAGTGTTTAACCTTACTATATTTCTATATAAACATTAGAAAAATCATTCTTTTTTTTTTTAATTAAGGAGGTACTGGGGATTGAACGTAGGACTTCATACATGGGAAGCAGGTGCTCAAACTATTGAGCTACAACAACTCCCCTGAATTTTAATATGTGCTGTATTTTAATAAGAATTGCATCAACCTCAATTGCACAAAGGATAGCCTTTTGAATTTGGGCAAGAAATATATTTCCACAGAATATTATATATTTTAAAGATATTAAATATATATTTTATAGTTGTGTATCTTGAGCCAGGCATTATTATTATATACTGATGACATATAACAAGTATACCATAAATATTCAAAAGGAAGAAAGAAAAATAAAAGGAGGAAAATGAGGAAAGAAAGAAGGAAGGTTTAGTAACAGTTACCCTGCCCTCAAGAAACTTACTGGATTAAAACAAAAAAAGATGCATAGTTATGTAATAGCAATATAATCGCTTGGATGTACTTATAAAACTAGGAACATGGCTGAGAGAGTATGGAAGTATGAAAATATTTCATAGTAGACATTTTGAAAATGATTAGTATTTTACCTGACAAAGAATAAAGGAAGCCGAAATGAAGGAATAATTAGCCAAATATGTAAATATTTGTTTAACAGCATCATATATACGGGTGTGCTCTAGGACATAAGATGACAGAAAAAGAGGCTGATTTTTGATTTGTGTAATGAAGAAAAGAATAACACTAATGTTCTAGGTTTGTTGAAGAGTAATATTATTTTGTGTGATCTATTAACTTTAAAAATATATAATTAAAAATAAATAAATAAATAAATAATGATAGTATGACAAAGCATAACTTAAAAAAAAAGAGTAGCATTAAATGCTGGGTTTTTAAGAAGTGCTTTGCATATCCATTATAGTCTTCTAGATAAAACTGCACATTTCACCATGCTCTAATTTACTTAATATAAGCATTTACTCTATTGTCTAGCAACTATAGACAAATAAAATGGAAAATATTACCCTACCTAAAGCGAGGACCATTTCTCTCTGTTTCTTTGTCTTTCTGCCTGTCTATGTCTCTCTGATGTGGACAAAGACCACACATGTACACATGTGCATAAATATACACTTCTGCTGTTTATACACACATGTATAAATATTACACCTTTTCTAAAGGCGTTCCTACTCTTAGGAACTATGCTCATCCATCACAGACTTGTGTTGTATTAAATGAATGTGTTTTAGTGTACCATTGTATTAGTTTCCCAGCTGGTAAAACAAATATTATAAAATGGGTTGGCTTAGACAATGAGAATTTATTGGCCCATTGGTTTTGAGGGTAAGAGAAAGTCCAAAATTAAGGTGTTAGCCAGACAATGATTTCTCCTGGAAGACTGTGGCATCCTGGGGCTGGTTGCTGAGGATCCTTGGGCCTTGGCTTTTCTATAGCAAGGCAATACACATGGTGGCATCTCCTCCTTTCCTTTCTGGGTTTTGTTGACTTCTAGTTTCTTGCTGTATACCATGGCTTCATCCTGAATGTCCAATTTCTTTTGCTTATAAGGATTTCATCCATATTGGATTAAGGCTTATCCTTACTCTGTTTGGGCACACCTTAACTAACATATTCAAAAGTCTTTTTTTACTAATGGGTTCATACTTACAGGACTAGGGATTGGGACCTGAATATGCTTTTATGAGGGACCTGACTAACCCTTCAATAGTTTGCCTTCTGTATTCCCAAAACTCATGTTCTTCCCACACACCAAGTACATTCATTCCATCACAACACCCCGAAAGGTTAAAGTCATTTTAGAACAATGTTAAGTACAAAGTCTCATCAAAATCATTTATGAATATGGGCAAAATTTCTCTCCAATGGACCTGTGAAACCTGAAAAGCAAATTATCTGCTTCCATTATACACTGCAGGAACAGACATAGAGTAAAGATCCCCATTCCATAAGGGAGAAATGGGAAGGAAACAGGGGTCACAGGTCCCAAACAAGTCTGAAAACCAGCAGGACAAACTCCACTACATTTCTATATCTAAAGGTCTGAATCAGTGTTTTGTCCTATAGGCTTGAAGGTAGGAGAGGCCCCATTCTTTTCAAGAACTTGATTAGTTGCCCTGCTCTCCCAGAACACTGTGGAGAGTTTCCTATGCTCTCTAGGCATTAGCATGGAAGCCAGATCTGCAAATGCTGGGATATATACCCCATCATCTCTGAGCCTGACAGTGGTGGCACTCTCCCTGAACAATGAAAAACAATGCCTGTCTCTTCTAAGTACTGGAGAAGATAGCCTGCCCCCTCCAAGAACAGGAGAAGACCTGTCTTTTCCTCACACATGAGTGTGCCCTCTCCCTTGGATGAAGGAGATCTTTTCAGTTGAGACACTTATATCCATGGTTCTGCTCTTGAAATCATTCTTCATTCAGTTCTTCCCTTCTCTGTCCCTTTCAATCGAGGCTGGTAGTGGTTCTTCTCATAAATTTTGTAAAAAAAAAAAAAAAGCAAAGAAAAAGAAAAAAAAAACTTGCTGGCTTTGTATGACCTTCAAATGGTCCAAACCATCACACAAAAGAACTCTCCACAGATGCTTCCTGGATATCTACATTTCCAATCCAGCCTTCTGAAATGTTTGGTTGGATCCATGTTCAGCCATAATTTCTTAGGCACAAAGTTTTGTACTTGAGTCCTGCTGCCGAGCCCTGTTCCCTAGGGACTAAATTCCATAGCTCGAGAAGGTCCCTGATGGAGGCACTTCTGGCATTAGTCTCAGAGCATGCTATCCAGATGGGCTGAGAATATTCAAAATCATCAATTTTTGGTTTCTTTGTGCTCAATAAATTAATCCTTTATCTCTTTCCTTTCTCATTTCACTATAAGCTGTTTGTTGCTCCTGCTGATTATTGTAGTAGTTGATCTGTATTTGTTTAGCAAATTTTCTGAACTCATTCTATAATGTTTGCATTCTTTGTGGTGTGTGATCCTTGAAGTCTCTGCTTGATTGTCTTAGTGGTCACCTAATGACTGAACAGAGATTTCCTTAAACACTTAAAACCAATAAATATCTCTTTCTTTGCTGAGGTGTTGAAGCATGCTTTCAACTCTCACTCAGGCAGTTTGCCATTCTCTTCAGCCTTCATTTACTGCTTGTGAAGATCTTCTAGATCAGCTAGAGGTGGGAAATTTGGACTTTCTCATTTCCTTTTTTTTTTTAAGACTTATTTCTTTCTACCTCCTCCCCAGTCCCATTCACTGTATGCTCTTCCATGTCTACTTGTATTGTCATTAGGCAGCTCTGGGAACCAATCTTGCGAACTTCTGGAGTGGGAGAGAGGTGATTACTCTCTTGTGCCACCTCAGCTCCCCTATTCTGCTACATCTTCTTGTTTTCTCTCCTCTGTGTCTCTTGTTGCATCATCTTGCTGCACCAGCTCTCTGCATCAGCTGGCACTACTGTGCAGAGTGGCTTTTCCTATGTGGGGTGACATTCCCACGCAGGCAGCTCTCCTGTGCAGGGTCGCATTCCTTCATGGGATGGCACTGCCACGTGGGCCAGCTTGCCCTCACCAGGATGCCCTGGGCATTGAACCCTGGACCTCCTATAAGGTAGATGGGAGCCCAATTGGTTGAGCCATATCTGTGTCCCCTCATTTCCTTTCTAAGCATGCATATGGTATTCTACATTCCTAGGAATATGTTGGAGATTTTCAAACACCCTGTGGACATCTTATTCCTAAGCCTGCAAATGTTTTTAACGCATGCTATCTGAGGGAAAATTTTAGTACTCATAGACTTCAAGTCAGGTCTAGTAGAGACAAATCTTTCAGATAGAATCTTTCATTAAACCACCAGACAGGTAAAATAATGTCAAATATTTTGAGAATGAGGCTTTGAAAGAGGCCTGCCCCATCTGACACCCTTTGATACCATAAATATGGATTGTTATTTTATGACATTGTTATTTATTTACCCCCCCTGGAATGGGGGGGTAGGGTATGGAACTAGGGCCAGTTAAAACACCACAAATCTTCAAGTTCTCAAAAGGTTGATTCTGACCAATTTAATCGTTTTGCCATTGCTTTCATGGAGGGTTAAATATTCAGAAGTCCTTATCTTGTCATTTTTCTTAACATAGCTCTATTATTTATTTATTTTTATGTGCTACCAATACTTCAAAATTTGTAATTCTAACTTATCTTTAAAATTTGGAAAATCTAGCTGTATTGTGTCTATAATGTCAAAAGGCCAAGGAAAATAAGATAATAGCGGAGTTCTGCCTTCTCACATTAAAGGAACATCTATTCTATATTGTCCATGTGTCCACTGTAGTAAATTGTTACTGTGATGTGTTATGTGATTTTATCTTGTACTCTCTTCTAGAAATATCAATTATCACAATACATAAAAGTTTTCCTTTTCAAAAAATCAGGTTGGGGAAAGGGAAAACATATTGCCCATTTAAAATAAACAGAAAATAACAATAACAGTAATGGTAAAGAAAGGCATTAGGGAATTTGAAAATTTATATGTTTAGTTGTATATATAAATTTGACTATTATCCTTTAAAAGATAGTTCTTTAAAGTCTTTCTCTCTCTCCCCCCCACCCCCCCGCCCATTACACAGTTCTTATGTAAGTTTGTGGCAAAAATCCAAACAACCTGTGCATGCTAGGTTGAATTAAGAACTATGTACTGCAGACAAAAACGTGTTCTTAATTCATTTATATTTCTGTGGGTATTATACCATTGTAAATATGACATTCTGAATATCTTTAAAGTGTGGCCCACCTGAATGAGGTTAGATTTAATTCTATCACTGGAGGCTTTAAATGATGAGAAAGCCATGTGGTGAAGAAGCTATTATGGAAGTCAATGGGACCTGCAAGAGAAAGGAGATGTCATTCCAATGTAGCAAGAAAGCCAAGAAACCCAAGGATGGCTAGCTATCTGGAATGCTACTGACCACAGGAGGAGGCCAGCCTTCTAGCCTCTGAAAGCATGAGCCAATACCTTTCCGTAATTATGCCAAATTATTGTGTGGTATTTGTCATAGTTGCTGGGAAAGGAAAACACTGTGTCATTTGAAAAACTCTTAACCATATATATATATATATATATGTGTGTGTAAATATATATATATGTATATATATATGTATAAGTATATATATATGTATATATATATATGTATAAGTATATATACATGTATATATCTATTTTTAAATGATCCTAGATTTGTAGTGTCCCCAGATTAGTTGGATGATACCAAAAGCAAATCCTGACTACAGAAACTCAACTTCAAGACACATCCCCCCAAATTCCATATGTACTCCAAGGAATATGACCTTATAGTAAAACATCACAAATGTGATTACTACTGTTACATAAATAAGAAAGGACTGAACACTGGAATAAGAAATAAAAATATAGAAATTCTAATAATTTAAAAATACATTTGATAAACACTAGAAATTTTAACTCCTTTAGATTTATAAATATATGTACATATATTTATGTAATGTATATAATCACGGAAATCAACAAAAGATAAATAAGTAGCAGTTTAGAACAGATAAAAGTAGGATTAATGAAATTGGGTATGCCTCCAAAAATTATAACAGATATCGGGATAGAAGGAAAATAAGATGGAAATGTTGTAAGAGCTGGAGAGAAATAAAAGTTCAAGAAAGTAGTATTAACGTACACTAAATTAGAGTTTCAAAAAATAAAAAATGGAGTAACAATATTTGAAAAACTATTAACCAATAAACTTCCAGCATTGTAGAGGAATACTACTTTTCAAATTTACCCATCTAAGCAAATCAAGAAAATGTTTTCCTAATTGTAACAACAAAAAGGATAAATAAAAGCAATCCCCACAGAGAACACACAAGGAACAGACACAGAGCAGACAGAGAGTGCAAACAATGAGATGGAGGGGGAGAAATAAATAAAATAAATCTTAAAAAAGAAAAATCCTCATTAGACAAAACATAATTAAACTACAGAATGTTAAATTAAATAAAGCATCTGTGAAGTAGGTGGATTCCAGTGTTTCCAGTGTTTATTACTGGAAGTAGGTAGATTCCAGTTGATTCCAGTGTTTGTTACTACAAATTTTTGGATCACATCATACGCATAAATAGATATAATCTGATCAGTTGCTTTGGACAACAGAATACAATCATGAGAATTTATACTAAGCGAAAGAAGGACATTTAGTATTTTCTAAAAAAAAAAAAGGGTGATACTAAACAATACATAAACTATGGCATAGTTTAAAGGAAGATTACACTTAGTAAAAATAAATGCAATATAGTATGCTAAAAATAAACATGCTTAAGAAAATGGTTAAAATGAAACTGTATCACTGCTGCACTAGAGTTACTAAAAATTTGGTATGCATCTCAATAGACCTTAGAGAGAAAGAGGAAAATGAAGACTTTGTGACTAATTTTATATTATTACATTTTTATTTCTAATGAAATATTAATTATACATGTTCCTCTGTTAATTATCCCTTTTGTCTATTTTTAAATGAATCTAGTTCATCATGATCAGCTTACATTTATTGGATTGCATAGAATTCATAAAATATATTGTGTCCCATTCACATTTGGAATATATCATGATTTCTACTTAGGTATGTATAATCTAATACAGAATAAAGGTTATCAAAATACATGGATAATCATCTTAATTTCTATGTTTTGTTTATAAAGTTTCAGAAAATGGCTGCATAAATTAATCAAGGACATAGTAAGAATGATTTATTAGGAATCACGCAACAGAAGGGAAAGTTGAATCATTTAGAAATGAATGAGACACAAGGCAGTTCAGGGATCAAGGTAGAAGGCATGTATAAATTTTCTACAGCTGCTGTAACAAATTGTCACAAATTTGTCTTGTAAAAAATGTGATTTTTTATTCTTATAGTTCTGTATTTCTGAAGTTTGAAATGGAACTCACTGGCTAAAATCAAGGTGTTGGAAGGGCTGTGTTCCTTTCTGGAGACTGAAAGGGAGAATTTCTTTTCCTGCCTTTGCTGGCTTCTAGAGGTCTACAGATTATCTGTCTCATGTCCCCTTCCATCTATGAAAAAAGCAAGGTTAGGAAGAGTCCTACTTAGGCTGCCTGTTTCTCATTCACCTATTTCTGTCTTGTACTTCCACTTGTAAGGATCCTTGTGATAAATTGGTCCACCTGGAAAATCCAGCATACTCTCTCTATCTTAATGTTAACTGACTAGCATTCTTAGGGTCCATCTGCAACCATAATCACCCTTTTGTTACTTAACATCTATGAGAGTCTGTCAAGTGGCCGTAGGGAATCACAAGCCCAGGTTCCGCAGGCAGACTGCAAACCAGGGGCTCCGATGAAGTCCAATGAAGGTCTTTGGTGAGTTTCTGGGAGATGTTGGCTGTCCAAAGACTATCTGTGGAAATCTCTCTAAATGCTGAGATCACTTTTAAGGCATTCAACTTAATTGGATAAAGTGTCACTCATTGCTGATGGTAATCTCCCTGATTGATGTAGATGTAATGAGCTATTTATGCAGTGAAGTCACTGGTATCTAAAGTTCATAAATATCAGTGTATTACAATTAGCCCAGGGCTTGTTTGACCAAACAACTGGTCACAAAACCTGGCCAAGTCGGCAGCATATAAAAGACAAAAATAATTATTTCATTTTCAGATAATTTTGATAACTATCAAAACGTATCCTTTTCTTGGATATTGTAACAGTTTGATATGGTTATGAATTCCAAAAATAGATATTGGATTATGTTTGCGATCTGGTCTGTACTTGGGCGTGACTGAGTTATGACTGGGGCTTTGCTTGGACCACATCACTAAGGCAGATAAAAGGCATGGCAAAGGACAGAGTTGAGGGTTTTCTGATGTTACAGTTTTGATGTTGCGGTTTGATGCTGAATGTTAAGCTGGAGCCCCAAGAAGTGAGCAAGCAGAGGAAAGAGAAGCCAACCTTGGGAAGAGAAGACATGAGTCAGGAGAAGAACACAGAGAAATAGAGATGGCTCCTTAGACATGATGGAAACCCCAGTGAGAGAGACAGAGCCATTCATTTGATAGTCTACAACTGATCTTGTGAAAAACAGAGCAACTGAGCCCAGAGGAACCCAGGAAGCTTGAACCTCATAGATGTCAGCAGCCATCTTGCTCCAAAACATGAAAATAGACTTTGGCGAGGGAAGTAACTTATGCTTTATGGCCTGGTATCTGTAAGCTCCTACCCCAAATAAATACCCTTTATAAAAACCAACCAATTTCTGGTATTTTGCATCAGCACCCCTTTGGCTGACTAATACAGGTATCTATTAATAAATTAGCAAACTAAAGGATTGTGAACTTTTTAGTAAAGAAACATCAGCCCAGTTATTCTTACTTTGACTAAGGAAAGTTTTCCTTCTTTCTGAATTCCAATAAAATACCCATGAGGACACATGTTTTGGCAAAGATTTAAAGTCACTTTACTAAGTGCCACCAAATGACATCAGTTTTTTGGTATTGCAAGAAGACTCTGAAAAGTCATATTGTACATTTGAAGTGAAAGTCACTTCAAGATATTTTAGTTAATGTTAGCAAATTCAGTGTCATGGATAGGTGGATTGTTTCACTGAATATATGGCTTATAAACATATATGATATGCTCTTTCATTCAGTATTGTTTTGAAAGATTTTTAGCGTAACTAAACAAGAACTTTTACCCTATTTAATTGATGCTGAACATGTCTTTAACAGTACTTCCTTAGTTATTGAGTCCTATATGCAGAAGGGTCATCAAGGTTTTCTTCACTGTGTGCATACAATTCATACGTTCTAACAGTGAAATGCAGTTATAGTGTATTCTTTTGGCTTAGCTCTTTCCTTACCATTGATTAAATTTGCATTTGTCAGATATGTGATTTATTATTTTGCCTCTGGAAACACATGCACAATAAGTCAGAGAGAAAATCCATGTGGTATGAGATAGTCAGTTTAGTTTCTCATTAATCTACATTGCCTCCTAATGTTTAGTAAAGTGGAGATAATATGAGGTTTTAGGTAATTTCTTTTACTGTTTATCAGATATTTATCATGCACAAAATATATATAAGACATTGTGTTTTATATGTTATGGATACAATATTTAATCAACAAGATATACTCTCTGTAAAGAAGTAGGTTTGACTCTAAGAGGATAGAAAGAAAAGTGAACATCCAAATATAATATGCAATATGAAAGCTATAAAAACTTTTCTGAAGTTTCACCAGCAAAAAGAGAATTTTCTCTGCTTTGGTTGGGAAGTTTTTGATAACCCTTTTATGAAGTGAATGTCATTGACTAGATCAATGAGCAATAATTTAGATTTTGAAAAGCAAGGTGATTGAGGGAGTGAGGAAAACAATGAATTACTGGTGGATAGAAAAACAAAAGCAAAGGAAAATAAAATGAGTCCCCTAGAGGAAAGAATGGGTTGTAATCCATGCTGCAGGTTTATATAATGTTTAAAGGGAAGTTTTGGGAGAAAAGGGTGTAAAAGATGTTTGAGTCCATGGATTCTTGACTGACTTGGCCTTTAAATGCTAACCTGAATTAAATAGTTAAAGAATGTAGAGATATTGAAGACCATTGAACAGTGAAGTGGCAAAATCAGTAGTATGCTTTTGGAAGATTATTCCAGGTCATTTGTGGGAGTGTACATGAATGGGTGAGATCTAGAAGCATAGTCAATCTATAAAATATCTTAGTCAAGAGAGCATGAGACTTTGAACTTCATGATGATGAGGTAACAAAAAGTAATGGAAGTGAATGAGGGGTACAGTTGAAAGTCATTGCATAAATATAGTAAACAAGAGACTGAGTCTGATAAGTCTAGGGAGAAAAGATGGTAGGAATGCCTAGGGATGACATCAAGGTTTTGAACTAAGGGCCTGGGAAACTGACATTGATTTAATTAAAAATAGGAAAGTTTGAAAATCTTGATGGTTTCAACTTTGTTTTGGTTTGTTGAGGTATTGATAGATACACATTGAATAAAAAAATATGTGTTTAATGCCCACTGTGTGTTGAACATCATGTTAAGCAACAGAGGTTCAAGGATGTATATAGTAGACTCAGTTTGTGCCCTCATGGAAGTTAAAGTCACTGGATAAGATAGAAAATAACAAGTGTGGTAGATTTCAAAAATAGCTACACATTTGTCCCTTCCCATCTAAAGATAGAGTTTATTTTACCAACCCTTGGATCTGGGTTAGCCATGTGACTTTCTTTGGTCATTGCATCATTAGAAAGCCTGATGGAAGTTTATGCTTGCAAAATGCTTTTGCATTGGGGCTTGCATACTTGCTTTCCCCCTCTCTCTCTGAGATGGCTCCCTTGTCTGTTTGCTTGTTGTTTTTGCTAATTTTTTTGCACTCATTGCCTGATCATTGTTTTTTGCTCTTTGTCTGTTTGTTTTTCTTTAGGAGGCACCAGGAACTGAACCTGGGATCTCCCATATGGGAGGTGGGCACTCAACTGATTGAGCCACATCCACTCACTGCTCATTTTTGTTTTTAGCTCATTTAGCTTATTGTTTTGCTTGTTGTTTGTTCATTGTTTTTGCTCAATGCCTGCTCATTCTCTACTTATTGTTTGTCTTCTTTAGGTGGAACAGGAACTGAACCCAGGACCTCCTATGTAGGAGACTGTCACTCAAATTCTTGAGCCACATCCGCTCCCAGCATGCTTGTTTTTGAAACCCTAACATTAGCTCATGAAAAAGTCTGGGTCTGTGTGCTAAATGGTGAGAAACATATGGCCAAGTCATTCCAAATGCATTAAACAGCTGCTTGCCAAATGCTAAACCTGTGAAGGAGGCCATCCTTGATGGATCTTATACCTGCTGATATTTCAGTTGATCACAGCCACATGAGAGAACCCAGCAAGATTCAGCCAAGTAAGTTCAGACCAAAAGAATCAACCAGCCAATCCAAAGAATCATAATTAAACAAATTGTTGTTATTTTAATATGTTAACTTATCAAAATATAATAAACTTTATTTTTTAAAAAGGTTTTAGATACAGAAAAATTACATCAAAAGTATAAAGGAAGGAGTGGATGTGGCTCAAGCAGTTTGCTGCCTGCTTCCCATATGGGAGGTCCCAGGTTCAGTTCTAGTGCCTCCTAAAGAAAAGAAACAAACAATGAGCAGGGAAGGAGCAACAACATCAACAACAATGATGAGCAGACAAAAAGCAGTCAACAAGCAAAAACAAATGAGTAGGAAGTGACATGCGCGCCCATCTCCCACATGGGAAGCCCTGGTTCAGTTCCCAGTGGCTCCTATAAGAAGACGAACTGGCAATGAGCTAAAAACATGAGCAAACTATGAGAAAAAAAAAGGAGCAAACAATGAGCAAAACAACGAGCAAACAGACAAGGGAGTCAACTCAGGGCAGTCAATGTGGTTCAGTGATTTAGCATTGGCCCTGCATATGAGGTCCCTGGTTCAATCCCCACTCTCAGTACATCGAAAAAAAAATAAAATAAAAAGAGGCAGCAGACTTGGCCCAGTGGTTAGGGCGTCCATCTGCCACATGGGAGGTCTGCGGTTCAAACCCCGGGCCTCCTTGACCCGTGTGGAGCTGGCCCATGCGCAGTGCTGATGCGCGCAAGGAGTGCCATGTCATGCAGGGCTGTCCCCGCGTAGGGGAGCCCCATGCGCAAGGAGTGCATCTTATAAGGAGAGCCGCCCAGTGCAAAAGAAAGTGCAGCCTGCCCAGGAATGGAGCCGCACACACGGAGAGCTGACACAACAAGATGACACAACAAAAAGAAACACAGATTCCCGTGCCGCTGACAACAACAGAAGCGGACAAAGAAGACAACAGAGCAAATAGACACAGAGAACAGACAACGGGGGGGGGGGGGGGGGGGGGGGCGAAGGGAGAGAAAGAAAGAAAGAAATCTTAAAAAAAAAAAAGATATTGAATAAAAGTATAAGGGATTCCCATATACCTACCGAACCTCTACTCCCATCTTCCCTATTTACGTTTTACACTTTTGTGGTACATTTGTCACAATTGATGAGTAAATATTGAAGCATTGCTACTGATCAAGGTCTATAGTTTATGTTATGGTTTACACTTAATTTCAATCCCCTAAGAATGTCCTATATTCCACCTCTTACTCCCTACCCCTCCCTTCAGAACCACTGATAACCACTATCTTTATAATAATGTTGCATGTTCCTCCATTACTACAATTTAATAAATTTCCATTGTTCATGGTTGCACACCTTCCTTATGTTTGTTGATTCCTCAAATTTGAGCAATTTGGGATGGTGATGCTCACTCTGCCTCAGACTGAGAGAGAGTTTAGATCTTATGGGGCAGATGGAAGGAATTGTTTTGCTTGTAGTTGTAGATATTCTATATTTTTGGGGATGAGGGTTGTTCATCATTGTTATTTTGTTAGTTGTCCTGGGTGAGTTCAACGTTCTGGAGATTAGGTTTTGGCCACAACTCTTCTGAGATTCAGGGTTCAACTGGCATATGAACCAAATGAAGATTTATATCTCTGAGACATGTATTTACTGGGTATAGCGCTAATCATAAGCTCAAATAATAGGAGTAGAAGAAACACATGTAGGGAAAGTATAAGTGAGTCTAACTGTTACATTGGGAAAATAGGTTGTCATCTATTTAAAGGTAAGGCCTTCTGACAGGGATTGTGATTTCAAGGGATTGTGTGCCTTGCCTATAGTGGCCTGATGACTCTGGAGCCCTCAGGAGCACCTATATTTGAGGCTTTGTTCACAGTGGCAGTTAGTGACAGCTGCCTAAAACATGCATAAATATAACCTCTGGAATGACCTTCTAACCCATTCTGAAATCTCTTAATCATAAAAACTCTTTTGTACTTGATGTTTCCCCCCTTAAGTCAAGGTATTTTTCCAAATACATTACTGGCTGGTGCTTGGTATTAATCTCTTGGTGCCAGGGAGACTCAACCCCATGTGTCATACCCATGCCAGAGGAAATATAGTGCATTTATTGCTGAGTTTGGCTTTGAAAGAGGCCATGTTTGAGTAACAAGGATGTTTCAGGAGGGAACTCTTAGGCAAGTATTAGTATTAGGCTAAGTTTCAATTTTACAAGAATAAGGTTCATAGTTATATGCATTAATATCAAAGACTTGACATGTTGGTCTGTTTTCTTTTATTAGGCACTGCCTATGTACCTGAGAGATCCTTGCCCCTCTGTCTGGGAATGTAGCAGGACTCCCCAGGAAGGGAGTTTGGTATTTCGTTGTTTATTATGCTGGTCTTCACCCACTGAGGTAACACCTTATGGCAAGATGAACACATTCATATTCTATAGAAGCATGCCTCAGGTGTACCTTTTCCCATACATCCCACCACCACTGACACCCTGCTCCAGTGACCCTCCCTGGCATATGTGCCAAAGAACATTCTCACAATTGTATTTTCAACCACAGACCTCTGCCTTCCCAGAGTTCACCTGTTCTTTCCTCCAGCCCTCCCTCCCCCCAGTTCTATGAATTGTTCAACCCACTCCCTCCAACATTGCTCACCCTAACACTCCAGGACTGTCTACCCACTCATATCCCTGCACCACCATTACCCCCAGCCACTGCCAAACCACCCACTTCCACCTTTTCATAGATTCTATCTAGATTGAGCATTGGTTCAATGTAGAGTGGTAACTCTCTACTTCTTTTCTGTCTCCTGGTAATCTATCTTCCATACTCAGTTTCTGTGAATCTGCTCAATACACTTAGGTCATATCAGTGAGTTCATAAAATATTTGTCCTTCAGTGGCTGAATTACTTCACTCAACATAAGATCTGCAATATTCATCCATGTTGTCAAGTATGTCAAAACTTCATTACTTCTTACAGCTAAGTAAAATTCCATTATATATACTACGTTTCCATTATATATATATAATATATATATATATATTATATATATATACTACATTTTCTTATCCAATCATCTGTTGATAGACACTTTTGGGTTGCTTCCAACTTTTGGCAATAGTGAATAATGCCACTATGAACATTAGTGTGCATAGATATATTTGTGTCCTGGTTTTCAATTCTTCTGGCCATATACCTAGTAGTGGAATTGTTGGATTGTATGGGAACTACATAGTTAGCTTCCTAAGTAACTGTGAAACCATCCTCCACAATGACTGCACCATTCTACAGTCCCACTAGCAGTGGATGAGTGTTCCAATTCCTCCATATTCTCTCCAATACTTATAGTTTTCTGTTTGTTTTAATTAGCAGCCAGTCTAATAGAGGTAAGATGATATCTCCTTGTACTTTTGATTTTCATTTCCCTAATATCTAGTGATGAGTATCTTTACACGTCTTTTTTGCCATTTGTATTTCATCTTCGGAAAAGTGTCTGTTCAAATTTCTTGCTCATTTTTAAAGTGTTGATTGTTAGTTGTGGACTTTCCATATTGTAGCAGTTTGATATGGCTCATGAATTCCAAAAAATAGATATTGGATTATGTTTGTAAACTGGTCTATACCTGGGCATGATTAAATTAAGATTAGGGTGTTGACTGGGCCCTTGGTGGGTGGAGAAAAACAGATAAAATACATGGCAAAGGACAGAGGTGGAGTTTTGATGTGGAGTCTTGAACTGGAGACCCAGGAAGTAGGCACATAGAGGAGCTTGGTCATGAGGAAAGAGAGAAGGCCCTGGGAAGAGAAAGAAGCCTTTTGCCCAATAGTTTACAGCTGACCTTGTAGAGAGAGGCAAAGCCTAGAGAGCCGCATAGTCTACAGGTTTTCTTGTAGAGAAAAGAGAGGTACAGAGCCTGGGAAGAGAGGAAACCAGGAAGCCCAAACCCTGGCAGATATTGGCAGCCATCTTGCTCCAACACATGGTAAAAGACTTTGGTGAGGGAAGTAACTAATGCATTATGGCTTGGTAACTGCAAGCTTCTACCCCAAATAAAAACTCTTTATACAAACCAACTCATGATGTATACTCAGGACACCCGAATCTCTGGACTGTCCATATGACAGCCAGGCCCTGAGCCTCAGCAAACTTGCAATTCCTACCCTCTGGATTATTGGACTTACCCCAGCCAGCTAACAGGGAGGTTAAGAAAGTCAACCACCACACCAGGGAGCCAGGAGTGCCTATAACTGCAAGCAGGATATTGATGTATACAATTGCATCCATCATCCATGTGGAATCTAAGCCCCCACTTGATCTAGAGGTGGAGTGGACATAACCTTCCCAGGGTCCACAGAATGGAGGATTAGAATATGGATTAGAGTGGACTTACTGATATTCTACTATGGACCTATTGTGATTAGTAATGGAAGAAAGTGTAGCATTGATGTGGAGAAAGTGGCCACGCTAGCTGCTGAGGGTAGGGAGGAAGAAGAGATATGATGTGGGGGCATTTTCAGGACTTGGAGTTGCCCTGGGTGGTACTGCAGGGACAGATGCTGGACATTGTATGTCCTGCCATGGCCCACTGGGTGGACTGGGGGAGAGTATAAACTACAATGTAAACCATATCCATATGGTGTAGCAGTGTTCCAAAATGTATTCACCAAATGCAATGAATGTCCCATGATGATGAAAGAGGTTGTTGATGTGGGAGGAGTGAGGTGAGGGATATGGGGGTATATGAGAACCTCTTATAGTTTTTGAATGTAACATTTTAAAAAAATAAAGAGGAAAAAAATAAACAGGTAAAAAAAAACCAAACACCAACTCATTTTTGGTATTTTCCATCAACACCCCTTTGACTAATACACATACATAACCTTTATCATGTTGAAGTTTTCTTCTATTCCAATTTTTGAAGTGTTTCATTAAGAAAGGATGTTATATCTTGTCAAATGCTTTTTCTGCATCAATAAAGATGGTCATATAATTTTTTTCTTTTGATCTATTTCTGTGGTGTATTGCTTTCATCAGTTGTTCTTATGTTGAACCATCCTTGCATACCTGGGATAAAACCCATTTGATAATGTTGTATAATTTGTTTGCTGTATTGTTGAATATGATTCAAAGATCAGTTTATGAGGATTTTAGCATCTAAGTTCATTAGCAAGATTTGTCTGCAGTTTTCTTGTGACATCTTTATGTGGCTTTGTTATTAGGGTGATATTGACATCATAGAATGTGTTAGGTAATGTTCCCATCACTTTTAATTTTGAAAGAGTTTAAGCAGGATTGGTGTTAGTTCTTTCTGGAATGATTGGTAGAATTCACCTGTGAAGCCATTGGGTCCTGGGCTTTTTTTGGTTGGTAGGGTTTTTGGTTTTGTTTTTAATTTTTTTCACATTATAAGTTTTATTTCTAAAGATTTTTTTTTACACTTTTTATTAAAGTTAATATATCACAAAGAATTTTACATTAAAAAACATAAACATAAAAAACATAAGAAGTTCCCATATACCCCACTCCCCACCCCCTACTCCATCATTTTTGTAAATTGTATTTTTTGAAGATATATACATCACAAAAAAATGTTACATTAAAATATATGAGGTTCCCATATACCCCCCAACCCCCCACACCTACAACCTCCTTCATCATTGTGGTACACTCATCGCACTTGGTGAACACATTTTGGAGCACTGCTGCACCACACAGATAATAGTTTACCCTGTAGTTCACACTCTCCCCCAGGACATTCAGTAGGTTATGGCAGGATACATAAAGTCCAGCATCTGATCCCGCAATATCATTTAGGACAACTCAAAGTTCCAAAAATGCCCCTACATCACATCTCTTCTTCCCTCTCCCTGCCCTCAGCAACTACTGTGGTCATTTTCTCCACCTCAATGCTACAATTTCTTCTATTACTAGTCACAATAGTTTTATAGTAGAATATCAGCAAGTCCACTCTAATCCATATTTTATTCCTCCATTCTGTGGACCCTGGGATGGTGATGCCTACTCCACCTCTAGATCAAGAGGGGGCTTAGATTCCACATGGATGATGGATGCAATTCCTCTGCTTGCAGTTGTTGGCACTCTTGATTCCCTGGTATGGTATTTGACCATCTTCACCTTTTAGATTACAGAAAAGTTACATTGAAAGCATAATATAAAAAATTCCCATATGCCCTCCCCCATGCCCTCTCACCTCTTCTACTATTAATAACATCTTACAATAATGTGGTACCTTTGTTTCAATTGATGAATAGAATTTGAAACATTGCTACTAAACAAGGTCTATAGTATGCATTGTGGTTTACACTTAATTCCAATGCACTTTGTTCCACCTATTATTCTCTCTCCTTCCCCTCAGAACCTCTGGTAACCTCTGTCTTTATATCAACCTTACATGTTCCTCCATTACTACAATATTAATAAGTTTATTTTGGCCATGGTTGCATTCCACCCTTATGTTTATTTATTCCTCAACCTTGAGGATTTTGTGATAGTGATGCTCACTCTGCTTCAGATTGAGAGATGGGGGTAGATATTATGGGGCAGATTGAAGGAACTGTATTATTTGAAGTTGTAGATACTCTATTTTTTGGGTTGAGTGTTGTCCATAATCATCATTTTGTTCATTGTCCTGGGCAAGTTTGATATTTTGTAAACCACAACTTGTCTAATAAGGAAAATACAAAAAATAAAATAAAAATATCTAGGAGTGGAGGGAAGAAGAAGAAACGATTTGTTCACAAAGAAAAGAATAGAAAGGAAACTAGACAGGTTCTCTCGAAGGTCAAAAGTGGGTAAAATTTGGCTAGAGTCACATATTTCCATTTATAATTTTGAAAAGTTTACATAGATGTTCAAGTTCGCATTACATTGTAAAAGAACATTCTTTCCTCAGTAGTTTAAACTTTTCTTCTTGTTTCATATGTTTTCAATACTATAGAGCAAAGATTTTCATTTGAAAATCTTGTTCATTTGAAGAAGAAATTTCTGATAAAAAAAAGGCCACATCAACCTGCACCCTTGGCAGAATCCACATTCCTGGGACACACAGATCTGGGTCACAATCACACCAAAAATCCTGGTTTAGTTTCAGATGCAGGCAGTCAAGGAAGTCAGGATGATTCTAGGAGCCTTGGGGTGAGGACAGAGGTACTCTTGTGGCTTCTCTTGAGAAAGGAGTCTCGAGAAGCTGAGATCAAAACTTTGTTTCATAATGAAATCCTAGATGCAGAACAGTAGAGAATGCCATTGAGTTCACTGACAGAGCTTCAAAGAAGTCTTCTTACAGATGTGTTAAAACCTGTCCCTGGTCCCTGCCCCAGAAGAGGTGAGAGATGCAATGGTAGCAGCAGTTGCTTCCAACAGGGTGACCCAGCTCTGGTGACTGCTTTGACCTGCATTCCTAATCTACCATTGGCACCATGATGGAGAGTGGTTGGGAGGTTTATGATGACTAATTTAATTTCACTACTTGTGATTGGTCTGTTGTTGAGTTACTTAATACTCTTTTGTCAATGTAGATTGCTTATCTTTTTCTAGAAATTTGTCCATTTCATTTGTTTTTTTTAAAGATTTTATTTATTTATTTATTTACTTATTTATTTACTTATTTATTTCTCTCCCGTTCCCCCCCACCCTGGTTGTCTGTTCTCTGTGTCTATTTGCTGCGTCTTCTTTGTGGCACGGGAATCTGTGTTTCTTTTTGCTGCGTCATCTTGTTGTGTCAGCTCTCCGCGTGGGCAGCTCCATTCTTAGGCAGGCTGCACTTTCTTTTGCGCTGGGCAGCTCTCCTTACGGGGCACACTCCTTGCATGTGGGGCTCCCCTACGCAGGGACACCCCTGTGTGGCACGGCACTCCTTGTGCACATCAGCACTGCACATGGGCCAGTTCCACACGGGTCAAGGAGGCCTGGGGTTTGAGCCGCAGACCTCCCATGTGGTAGACGGATGCCCTAACCACTGGGCCAAGTCTGCTTCCCTGTCCATTTCATTTGTTATCCATCTTCTTGGCATAGAATTTTTCAAAGTATCCTCTTATGATACTCTTTTTCTGTGGGATCAGTGGTGATATCTTCCCTCATATTATTTATTTATTCTTTTAGGAGGTACCAGGGACCAGGACCTTGTATATGGGAAGCAGGCACTCAATCCCTGAGCCAAATCAGCTCCCCTCATTTTTTGTTTTATTTATTTGCATCATCTCTTGTTTTTTCTTTATTAGTCTAGCTAAGGGTTTGTCAATTTTATTAATCTTCTCAAAGAAGCAGCTTTTGGTTTTGTTAATTTTTTTCTAGTTTTTTAAAAAAATTCTATTTCATTTAGTTCTGCTCTAATCATTGTTATTGGCTTCTTTCTACTTGTTTTGGGATTAATTTGTTGTTCTTTTTCTAGTTCTTCCATGTGTATAGTTATGTCTTTGATTTTAGTTCTGTCTTTTCTTTAAAAATATAGGCATCTATGGCTATAAATTTTCCTCTCAGCACTGCTTTAGCTGCCTCCCATAAATTTTGATATGTTGTATTCTAATTTTCATTCATTTTAAGGTAGTTACAGATTTCTTTTGCAATTTCCTCCTTGACACACCAATTGCTTAATTGTGTGTTATTTAACTTCCAAATCTTTGTGCCTATTCTGGTTCTCTGCCTCTTATTAATTTCCATTTTCATTCCATTGTGGTCAGAGAAATTACTTCATATAATTTCCCATCTTTCTGAATTCATTGAAACTTGTTCTGTGACCTAACATATGGTCTTTCCTACAGAATGATCTATTTTCACTTGAGAATAATGTATACCCTGCTGTATTTTATTGTAATGTTCTATACTTGTCTATTCAGTTTAAATGCTCTAATATATTATTCAAGGTATCTGTTTCTGTGCTAATAGTCTGTTGAGAAGTTCTACCAAATGGTGATAATGGTGTATCAAGGTTGCCCACTATGATTGTAGATGAATCTTTTTCTTTCCTTAGTTTTGCCAATTTGTCTTATGTATTTTAGGACTCCTTGGTTAGTTGGTTAGTTGCATGAATATTTATTATTGTTCTTTCTGTTTGATAGATTACCCCTTTTATTAATATATAGTGTCCTTACAATAGTTATGCATTGAAAGACTATTTTGTCTGATATTAGTATAGCTAATCCTGCCCTTTTATGTTTATTTTTTTGCATGTAAAATTGTTTTTCAATCTTTTACTTGCAGCCTTTTTGCATCCCTGAGGCTAAGGTGTGTTTCTTGCAGATGGCATATAGATGGGTTGTATTAGGTTATCCTTTCTGCCAATCTGTATCTTATGTTTGGGGAATTTAATCCATTAACATTCAAAGTTATTATTGCCAAGGCAGCATGTATATTAGTCATTTTTTCTTTACATTTATATATATCATATTTTTTCATTCTCTTTTATCCTTTTAGTTATTCTTACTAATAACCTTTCTTTCTACATTTTCCTCCAACCCTTTCTCTCCTGTTTTTCCTTTCAGCCTGCAGAATTCCCTTTAGTATTTCTTGAAGGGCAGGTTTCTTGTTGACAAATGTTCTCAATTTCTGTTTGTTTTTTAATATTTTGAAATCTCCCATTTTTGAATGCTAGCTTTTCTGAATACACAATACTTGGCTGGCAGTTTTTTCTTTTAGTACCTTAATTATGTCATACCATTTCCTTCTCACCTCTATGGTTTCAGATGAGAAATCAGCACTTAATCTTATTGAGCTTCCCTTATAAATGATGGGTCTCTATTTTCTTTGTGCTTTAGTAATTTTCTTTTTGTTTTAAGTGTTTGAGACTCTGATAAGCATGTGTCTAAGGGTAGACCTGTTAAGATTTATATCTTTTGAAATGTGCTGTGCTTTCTGGACAAGTACATCCATGTCCCTCATTAGATTTGGAAAATTTTCAGCCATTATTTCCTCCAAAACTCTTTCTGTCCCCTTTCCCTTCTCTTTTGCTTCTGGGATGCTCATAATGCATGTGTCTGTATGTTTCATGTTGTCATTCAATTCCCTGAGTCCATGATGCTTCTTTTTTCTTCTATTTATCTATCTGTTCAATTATCTGTGTGATTTCAAATGTATACTCTTCAACACCACTAATTTTTTCCTCTGCCAGTTCAAATCTGCTATTATGTACTTCCTATGTATTTTTAATTTCTTGCATTGTGCCTTCATCACCATCACATTTATTATATTTTTCTGTATGCTTATAATTTCTTCTGTATGTTCCCCCTGTGTCTTCTTAATACCCTTTATGCCTTTCTTCACTTCTTTAAGTTGATTCATAATATTTGTTTGGACATCTTTATTTGCTCCACATTCTGCATCTCATCATTTTTAGTTACTTTATTAGACTGGGCCATATCTTCCTGTTTATTAGTGTAACTTGTATTTTTTAATGGTGACTAGGCATCTGTTTCTCTTGATCAGCTCATTCAGTCAGTCACCTTCTGTTTCTACTCTAGGCTTTTATATCATTTTGTTTTGTGTTAAACATACTCTTTGACAGTTGGTTCCACTTATTCTGTATCCTTGGAGTTGCCTGTGTTCCCCTCCAAAAATATTAAGACCATGACAAAGAAAAGGAAGAAGAGAAAAAGTATAATTTTAAAAAGATGGAATAGGAGCAATAAAAGGTCAAGGAAACATGAGTAATGAGAGTGAAAAATCATATAAAATACCAATGAACAAGAATACAAAAGCTGGAAGGAAAAAAGTAACAGGTAAAAGAAAAAATCAAAGGCCAGAAAGATGAGAAAAGAAGAAAAAAAATGAAGACCAAAGAAGAGTAGGTGGGACAAAAGAAAAACAACAGTAGAGGGAAAACTGAAAGAAAATAAATAAATATAATAATGAGATAAAAGGAAGAAAAAAAGAAAAAGAAACAAAGAAAAAAAAAACAGAAAAAACAAACCTCCTTCTCAAGTCACTAACAACCATCTCAGCTATCAGTGTGAACCAATCAATCACCCTGCAGACTGCCCTTGCAGGCAAGATACCTTGATATAGAGAAAAATAAGAATAAAAAAAAATCTGTTATGTTCCCTGTCACAGGGTGCTTGTCTTGTAGCTCTCCTTCCTCCAGGGTGCTGGCTGGATGCCCGAAACCCACTGGAATACTTTCTAGCTTCCTTCTCTTCCAGGCCAGTTGGACATCTGACAACTTACCACCTGCCCTTCCCTGTCCTCCTTTCCCTCAGGTCCATTGGGCATCTCTCAGCTCAACCCCTCCCTGAACCGGTTCCTCTCTCCTCCAGGGTGTGACAACCCACCTGACTAGCTTCTCCCTCCACTCTCCCTGGGGCTGCTTCAGTAACAGCTGGCATCTCTCCTTTTCCTGCAGTCCACTGAGATCCAGTCATCCCACCCTATCTCACTCCTTCCTACTTGTCTTTCCCCCTGAACTGGCTGGGTGCTGGGCCCCACACCTATTTTCCCCATAGCTCCTCCACCTTGAGAGTCTGCTGAGCTCTGTGATGTACCCCTGGTTGCCCAGTGGCTTTCCTCACTCTCAGAGCTAGGTAAGCACTGTTCTTCTAGTCAAATCACTTCCCCAGCTTCCCTCTCCCTCTAAGCTGGCTGGGGGCTAGTTTGTCTGACCTATCTTCCATGGCTTTCCTCCCCCCCTTTCACTGGGCCTCTCTTCTCTAATTTCCCTCTCTGATTGCCCTATGGTCCCATGACTTCTCTACTGCCTGGTAAACCTGCCTACCTTCCCACAGTTCTTGGAGGATAAGTACAGCCTGACCTTCAGTATTCTACCATCTTGGGTCTTCAATATATTATATTTTGAGTGCTTTATTACTGGAAGCAGTTAACTGATACAATAAGAAAATAAATGACAAGTTATTTACATGTTTTTAAATAATCCTATCTTGTACTTTACAAGTTGCTTACTCCCTGATGCTATAACCTCAATTCTTTTCAACCTACCCTCTGACTACCACTGCTGATCTTTCAGTCTAATAACCTGTCACCCAAAATCCTAGAACTCACCAGTCTCTACAGTCCATTGAATTTTTCTTCATTTTACTGTACCTCACCTCCTTAATGTCTTCTTTTCCATTCCTATATCTCTTAAATTCTAAAACCAGTCATTAAAATCACTTTTTGCCTTATACACATGTCTACTTTGCCCTTATAGTTTGCCATTTTCAATGGACTACAAAAATGACTATGTAATTGGTCTCTCTTACCTTCAACAGCAGCCAGAGCTGTCTGTCCTTTAAATAAGTGAATCAAATTCTCTGCTCAAACCCTGCAATTGCTCTCAGTTTCACTCATAGGGAAAGCCAGAGATTTGTACAATGACTTCGGTGTTCTACATGATCTCCCCAGCACAATTACCTTTCAGATTTCATCTGTCCTTCAAATACATCAGGCATGTCCCTAGGAGTCTTTGAAACTTTGTACAGATTTTTTTGTACTTGGAAATCTCTTCTCCATTTTAAGCTCAATTCCCTTCCCTCTATTTTTCTCTTTATTAGAAGTTGTGGGTTTATAGAACAATCATACATAAAATATAATCTCATATACCACCTTATTATTAACCCTTGCATTGGTGAAGAACATATGTTATAATTAATGATAGCACATATTTTATAATTGTACTAACCTTAGTCCATGGTTTAACTTAGGGTTTACTATGTAGTATGGATCCGTGGATTTAAAATAAAATTTCTGTTACCATATATACAATCTAACATTTTCCCTATTAATCATAGTCAGATATTCATTTCAGTGCTAGTATTTATGTTCACAATGTTGTGCTTCCTTCATCACCATCCATTATCAAAACATTTCCATTATTCAAAATAGGAACCCTGTATATTTTAAGCCTTAACTTCTCACTATCTTCAACTTATCCCCTGATAACCCATATTCTATGTTCATCCTCTATGAGTTTTTTGTTTGTTTGTTTCAAATCAGTGAGATCATACAATATTTGTCATTTTGTCTTTCACTAAATATGATGGTTTCAAGGTTCATCCATTTTTTTTTTTGCATTCCCTTTTATGGCCGAATAATATTACACTGTATTTATATAACTCATTTTATTTATCCATTCATCAGTTGATAAATACTTGGATTGTGTCCATCTTTTGGCAATTGTGAATAAACTGCAAAAGAAGTTGGGTGACAGTCAATGAAAGATAACCTATTCATATACTCATAAATATTTGTATAGTATACACATACAAGAAGCAGAAAGAAGAAATCAAGAAAATGTTCTATTTACCATAGCAACTTAAAAATTTAAAATATCTAGAAAAAAATTTCTAACTAAGAATCAAAAGATTTGAACACAGAAAATTACAAAACATTGCTAAAAGAAAAGAAAACTAAATAATTGGAAGTACATTTCACAATCAATGGACTGGAAAACTACCCATCATTAAGATACCAATACTACCCAAAGCAATGCAATCACAAATAAAATTCCAATGACCTTCTTTGCAGAAATGGAAAAGGCAATCATCAAATTTATAAAGAAGGTAAGGGGACCTGAATAGCTAAATCCATCTGAAAAAGGAATAAAGTTGGAGGGTTCATACTTCCTGAATTTTAAAACCATTACAAAGACAGAACAGCTTGGTACTGGCACAAGGGCAGGCATATAGACCAATGGAATAAATTGTGAGCTCAAAAGTCAATCCTCACATTTATGGCCAATTGAGATTTGACAAGGAGACAAAGACTATTTAATTGGAAAATAATAGTCAATAATCTCTTCAGCAAATGGTATTGGGAAAAACTGGGTCTCTCTTTGCAAAAAAAAAAGAAAAAGAAAAAAAAAGAATGAGAACTTCTCCCTTATACCATATACAGAAATCAACTTAAAATCGATCAAAGACCTAAATATAAGAGCCAGATATCAAACTCCTAGGAGAAATCACAGTGAAGTATTTCCAGCACCTTGTGCTAAGTGATGGTTTCTTAGAGTTTACACCTAAAGCACAGCACAACCTATACAGTAGGAGAAAATATTTGGAAACCACATATCTGATAAAGATTTAGTATATATATATACAAAATATATAAAGAAATCTTTCTATTTAACAACAAAAAGACAAAGAAATTAATTTAAAAATGGGCAAAATACTTGAATAGGTAATTTTCCAAAGAAATACAAATGGGCAGAAAGCACATAAAAAATGCTCAACATCATTAGCCATTAGGGAAATGCAAATCAAAATCACAATAAGATGCCATTTCATAATCATTAAAATGACTGCTATTAAAAAAAAACACAAAATAACAGGTGTTTGAGAAGATGTGAAGAAATAGAAACATTCATTGCTGGCAGCAATGTAAAATGGTGGAACTGCTCTGGAAGACAGTTTAGCTTTCCTCAAAGCTAAGTATAGAACTATCATAAGACCCAGAAATTCCACAACTGAGTAAATACCCAAAAGAACTGAAAGCAGAAATCTGAGCAGATATTTACCCTTTTCTCTCTTTTTAATTTTTTTTAAAGTGTTGCAACCCAACTCCTGCATTGCATGAGTTGTTGCAGCCACAAGACCAAAGAACACACCTGGCATTTAGTCAAGTGTAAGGTTTATTGGGACTTACAGACAGGAAAGAATCTTTGATGGCAGCCTGTCAAAGAATGGATGAATTTAGAGCTCCAAAAAGAGATGAGAAAATGAGGGGTGATATATAAGGGATTTTAGAATAAGGACAATCCATAGGGTATGAGGACAGAGTTCCTGCTAGGGTTACATGAAACCTACCCATGGGATGTGGTGGTTTTCACTATGTTCATAGGAAGGAATAGGAAGGACATTTACCAAGGGCATTTATTGCTTTGGGAAGATCATAGTTTATGATAACATCTATATATTCTCTCCCTTCTGGGGAGGGTTGTTTACCTTTAATTTATGCCTAGATCACATAAGCAGGATGTGCTGAGAACTTAGAGGGGCCTGGGTCCCCACATAAAGAAGCTTTAGATTACATAAATGTTATATAAAAAATATAGAGATTCCCATATCCACCACCCACTCCTCCTCCCACACTTTGCCACAATAACAGCATCTTTCATTAGTGTGGTATATTTGTTACAATTGGTGAACACATATTGAACCATTGCTACTAATCATGGTCTATAGTTTACACTCTGCCCCACACAATTTTATAGGTTATGACAAAATGTTTAATGGCCTGTATCCACCATTGCAATATCATGCAGTGCAATCCAATATCACAAAAATGCCCCCATGTTACACTTATTCTTCCATCTCTCTCCCTCAGAACCTCTCATGGCCATGGCCCTTATATCAGTGATAAAAGTTCTTCTGTGGCTACAATAATAATAAGTCTATAATAGAAAAATAATAAGCATAATTTAGTCAATTGTTCATTCCCCAATCGAGGATTTTGGGATGGTGATGCCCATTCAGTTTCTTATTGAGAGGGGGCTTGGATCACGTGGGGCAGATGGATGGAACTACCTGGCTTGCAGTTGCAGACACTCTGTTCCTTGGGGTGGGCATTGTTCATCATCATTTCCTTATTAATTGTCCTGAGTGAGTCCAATGAACTGGAGAGTAGGTATTACAACTCTGCTGAGCAGGACTCAACCTGCACATGAATAAAACAAAGATTTGCATCTCTTGGAAATATATTTAACAAAAAATAGTGCTAATTATAGTTTCAAATAAAACCTTTTCTCTTTAACATCATTTCAGAGAAAGCTGCACTCTCTATTTTACAGTGCAACCAGCAGTTTTCTCCCTGTCCTTTCACTCTATTCCTTTTCTCCTCATCTTGCTTTATTATTTTTTACTACAGAACTTATTATCCTGTATACTTCTCTAACATACAATATACTTATTATATTTCTTGCATATTGTTTCTGACCAACTAGAATTTAAGTTCTACAATGTGAGAGTCATTGTCACTTTTATCTACTTACAAGGTCAAGTGTTTGTATTGTGTCTAGAATATATAGTGAAATCAACAAATATTACTTAATTGAATCTTGAATAATGAACTACACAGGGATTAATAAAATGCTATGCTAGAGAGCAACAGGGAGAGTTACTATTCATTACCTGAAACGCCAATTGTTTTGTTTCCTGACAGCACATTGAAACATCTCAAATATCCATGTCTATGTCCTTTTATAAGTTATACAGCATTCCACAAGTCTTTTATGAATCCTGTTTCAATACATACAGCTGCTAATTTCTGGGTATTTGCTTATTTATTTATAATTCAAAGTGCTCATTTAATTTTAAACATTAAAAAATATCTTAAAACACTTTATTATGCCATTGCCAAAGGCATGTTACCACATCTTTAATACCAAAACCACATGCACTATGAAAGGGATTACAGATTCTATTTTCCATTCAATTACCAGAGTCCCTAACGCTCTGTCTGTGAAACAGCACTGTGAATTTTAAAAAGGTCTATTTATTTAAGTGGTATAATATACATAGGAAGGTTTCAAAAATACACATGGCATCTGTCTTTTCAGGATGTAGTGCATCAAATATAAAAGCAATTATAAACAAATAAACAAATCCATACAACTGAATCTGAAGCAGTTTGCTTGTAAGAGCTCATCAGAAAATCTATTTACATAGGCTTCGTTGCAGAGGAGAGAATCACCCTACTCAAAATAAAGTGAAGTGCCTGCTTTCAAGATTTTAACACATTAATATCTGCTGAGAACCAGCAAAATTTATAAATTTGTGCTTTTTTTTCTTCTCTTTATTTTTTTAAATGTTACATTAAAAAACTATAAGAGCTCCCTATATACCCCCCACCCCTTTCACCCATTCCTTCCACATCAACAACCTCTTTCATCATTGTGGGCCATTCATTGCATTTGGTGAATACATTTTGGAGCACTGCTGCGCCACATGGATGATGGTTTACACTGTTGTTTACATTCTCCCCCAGTCCACCCAGTGGGCCATGGCAGGACATACAGTGTCCAGCATTTGTCCCTGCAGTACCACCCAGGACAACTCCAAGTCCTGAAAATGCCCCACAGCATATCTCTTCTTCCCTCTCCCTACCCTCAGCAGCTACCATGGCCACTTTCTCCACATCAGTGCTACAATTTCTTCCATTACTAATCACAATAGTTCCACAGTAGAATATCAGGCAGTTCACTCTAATCCATACTCTATTCCTCCATCCTGTGGACCCTGGGATGGTTTGTTCACTCCTCCTCTATATCGAGAGAGGGTTTAGATTTCACATGGATGATGGATGCAATTCTGTTGAGAAAACTCTTTAGAAAATTTAGTAAGGAAGGTTACCTATTTAAGATGCTTATGGGGAGTATCTGACACAGGGCAGGCTTCTAGGAAATGTGTGAGTGCTCATGAAATTTGTGTTTTAAGATCTAAGCAGACATTCACTGTAGGTCATGTCTGAGGGGCTCCAGGCTGACTTATGCATTTTGAGACTGTTTAGAGGCAGCACTTCAAGTTTGAAAAGACCATATCAGCCTTTGTAGCATACTTTATGTGAAAATAGGTTTCCTGTTCAAGCTTCTGCAACAAACTGTGGCAAAAGCAGCCTGCAAATTTGTCTCTGAATAAGATAGCTTAAGTATGTCACCACATGGGTATTTCTGATCTAGCTTTACAAGTGCTCCAAAGTGTGCTGTATAAAGAATCAAAGACTGTCAGCAGTTTAGATGCAACCCCAGGAAATGTCAAAGGCAGACTTCAGCATAGTGTTCTGGTGAAAGAGGGACACGCCAGAGAAGCAAAATCTGTGTGCTGTTTCAAAGCACCTTCTTATGCACAGGTTATATACTTAGGGGAGAAAAGAAACCAGAATCTCCAGGGTTTTCCTTTTAGTGTGAATGTCTGTTTCTTCACTATTCTCCCAGGCACAATGACTGGTTTGTGAGCAGAGCCTGCATCATAAAACTCACACAGGGCTCTTGGCCATGGGAAATTCCCTGGGGACAGCAAGGCCAGCAACAGGTAGTCACATAGCAACTCCCTTCCCACCCCCAAAACTAGCCTTTTTACCAGGGAATACTAAGTTAAAGCAACTTTAAGAGTGGGCAAAAAGTGACAGTATTGTCTGACCACCCCAGAGCTTGTACCAAAAGAGGGCAGTATAGACTCCTTTACTTTTTGTTAGTAATGGTGGACAATTGAGCATTAGAGAGTAGATAAGCTGTGCACTGATGATGGGTTGACAATTTTCCATTTTTTTCCCATATCAGTATGTAGTCTAATTCTCTTCATAGGTAGGAATCTCCCTCAAACACTCAGATAACCACAATGAGTTTAAGGTCTAGTAGGCCTAGCTAAATTTATTATGTCCTGGCAAAGAAGTAACTGTGGTGACTGATAGTACATGCTACTCTTAAATGGAGATTACCCAATATTCATGACCATAAGCATATGGAGGAAGAGTTGGTATAATTGAAAGACATTTTTCACTTAATTTATTAATTGAATAAAGTAAAATGAATTTACCCTTAACTGACAGCAGCAATGCGTATATCCCCAACTTCAGCAAGCAGTTCTTAAATGCAAAGTGATGAAAAGATTACATCAGGAAAAGCAGTCAATTTTCCAATTAACTTAAAGGAAAATACACAACCTCTATTTCTTTCTCTTTTGTTTTTTTAATACATCACCTTTGAAACAACTTCTAAAGCCTGAATACTCAGAAAAAAAATCAAATGTCTTTTTTTTTTACTACTATTATCACTGGTTTTGAAGAGCCAAACAATTTCACTCTATGGACGGTTCTTTTTCCCCTCTGGTCTGAAACTCAACCTGGTATTTATGACAAATTTATCCTGCCATTATCTGACTTTGGGCTCTCTACTCCATCTGTTTACAATTTCCTTAGAAAAAGGAGAAATGCTTAATTAGAGTTCCTCCTTAGATTGAAAGGTGAATTTCCCTGGAAATATTTAAATATTCAGAATTTCAGACTCTTTCCCTGTAAAATAAAGAGAATGGATAAGATGGGCTCTGACATTGGCCTCTATAAGAATGTTGTATTACCCTATAATCAAGCCAAGTCTTAACTCTCATTTGAGAATATAGTGTATATTTGAAGGTAGACATTTGAAGATTTGCCCAAATTTAATTCATCACATCACTACATATACATGGAGCTAAATTTATTTTATAAACATTCACATACATTTCCTTATTAAAACGCTCAGTGGAATATAGGAAAATTATTATTGTTATTCTTAAAGGAGGACACTGGAGCCCAGAGTTAATAATTTATAATTCTACCTCAGGCATTCTGTACAATCTGCCTTATTCTCTCAGTTTCAAATATACAAGCAGCAACTCATTGTCCTTGGAATTAAATGTCAATAGCCTCTAGGACCCTAATTTATCATATACTTACACATAATTTATCATTTTCTTGCAATGTGTAGGATATTTCAGTAACTTGGATCAAGTGCAGTTCACTGACTTGAATTAACCACACTTCACTGTCAAGTGCAGTTTGCTGACTATATGGATGTATTAAAGTGCTTTATTAAAAATGGGCAAACGTATTTTGAATTATAAAGAAAGATATTGGGACATGATCATAAAATAAATGTTGAGAATCAGTTAAAGTTTGTATTATTACATTAAGTTAGTAGATCAACTAAAATAAGCTATGTTATACTGCAGTAACAAATGACCTCAAAAATGGTTTATGCCACAGTCCATTAACAGTTGGTTGTGGATTATTCCACAATATCTCTACTAAGGGATAAAAGATGTCAGTGCAACTTCTATATAGGTTATATTTAAGATCATGGAAGAATAAACAGTGTATGACAAAATATGCACTGGCCATTAACATTTCTGCTAAGAAGTAATACACACTCTTCTGCTCGCATTGCTTTAATCTAAAGAAGTAATAGGACCATCTTTGATGTTCAACAGAAATTTCCTGTGTATTGAACACACAGGAAATGTGTAGGAAAGAATAGTAAAATGTGGTGAAGTTTAAAACATTGTACCATAACTATTATACCAAACAAGTTGAGATATTTAAGTTTTGGTAAAGGTTATTGAGGTAAATAGTTATTTAGATATGATTGAAACAATAGAGAAGGGTAAATTATAAGAGCCAGGTGGTCAAAGATCAAGTAAGGGAATCTGAAAATCTGCTTTTCCATGAAAGCAATGAGAACACTAGAAAAAAGAAAATTTAAGAACTCTGGAGTGTAACAATGGCTTGCAAAAGTCCACGAAGAAGTATTCAAGAAAAACGGCTGAATTTCAGTAAGAACAGTGAGTTTTGTGGTCTTTTAGCACACCACAAAATGTATCATCCCCCTCTGGCCATATCCATGATAGCTTTGGAAATTAACAGCCTTGCACCTGAGAGGGCTGGAAAAACTAGAAGCTTAACAATAACTGAAAAGGCAAGAATAGGTTTGAAGTTTCACCAAAGTCCCATGTACAGAGAAGAACCATGGCATGACCTGTCTGGAAGCTCCCTGAAAAGCTGCATTCTTAGGACTTGTCTGTATTGAGATGATTCAGAACATACTCTGTGTGAAATACGTAATCTCCAGGGAGTTTATAAGAAACAACAACAACAACAACAAAAAACCACTTGCAATTGTTTAACATTGAAACAGCATGAAGAAGCAAAACCAGTAGGGGTTAACAAGAGGCTATTAAAAATATATATAGTAAAAGCAACAACAGAGAATTAAAATGTTATATTAGAAAATCTCTATTTAATGCAAAAGATAGCTATAATGAAGGAAGAGTTGAATAGCAAATACATAAGATAAACAGAAAACAAATAAAAAATAAGTTACAGATTATAGCTTAGTAGTAATTAAGTGTAAATATATTAAACACTTACGAGGAAAAGTTGGGGGAGGGGTGTATATACTGGGCTTTGAAAAGTTCTGATATATTCCTGAGAATCCAGAAAGGTACATACATGTGCAGGGACTAAATTCTAACCTCATGCAGGCCTTGAGTCTCTGCATAAACAGGAAGTGAAGGCTAATACAGACTTGCAATCTGATTGCTGGGCCATAGAGTATATGTCCAAACACGTACAAAGCACTAGGCAAGGTGGGGAGATTTATTGGTTCAAGATATTTGGGTAAACCTAGGTCAAATCAAAAGCTGACCAATAAGATAATCAGGCAAATACTTCAGTGTCCACACATGTCAAAGAACATGGCCTTTACAGAAATAGTTCATTAAAATCATTAAGCAAACAAAAGCAACAAGACAAGAAATAATAATAGCAATAAAAATACCTAACAAAAAACCTTTGGGGTGAGGGGAAATTTGATTTTCAGTTCTGTCACATCATATTATTTAAAATATGCAGTTTTCAGTTCAAAAAAGTATGGGACACGCAAAGATGCATTAAAGAATGACCCAGATGCTAGAAAATAAGCTGTCAATGGATACTGTCCCTGAGGAAGTCTTGACTTTGACCTTAAGATGAAGACTCTAAATAAGATATTATAAGTATGTTAAAAAATAAGGGAAATCATGTAAAAAGATTAAAGTAAATTATGAGAATGAAATCTAATCAAATATAGAGTAATAGTAAAATAATTATAAAAAAATAGTCAAATTATAGTGACCAGTCTATAGGTGTGAAATGATATCTTGTAGTTTTGATTTGCATTTCCCTAATTGCTAGTGAAATTGAAAATTTTTTTCATGTGTTTCTTTGCCATTTGTATTTTTTCTTTGAACAATTGTTTTTTCAAGTCTTTGCCCATTTTTATAATCTGTTAGTTTGTCTTTTTATTGCTGAGTTGTATGACATCTTTGTATATCGTAGATAGTAAACCATTATCCCTTATCAGATATGATTGCCAAATATTTTCTCCCATTGAGTTGGCTGCTTTTTCACTCACTTGACAAAGTTTTTTGAGGTGCCAAAGTGTTGAATTTTAAGGAGATCTCATTTATCTATTTTTTCTTTTGTTGTTCATACTTTGGGTATAAGAAATATTTAGGTCATTGACCCATTTTGAGATAATTTTTGCAGATGGTGTGAAATAGGGGTCCCCTTACTTTCTTTTGGATATGGATATCCAATTCCCCCCAAACCATTTGTTGAATAGACTGTTCTGGCACAGCTGGGAGGGCTTGACCCTTTCGTCAAAAATCACTACTGTAAATGTTGGAGAGGATTTGGAGAGAAAGAAATACTTATTCACAGTTGGTGGGAACATAGAATGATACAGTCAGAGTGGATGACTGTTTGGCAGGTTAACAAGGAATATGAATATAGATTTGTCATGTGGCCAGGCAATAACATTACTAGATGTATACCCAGAAGAACTGAGAGCAGAGAAACAAACAGACATATGCACACCAGTGTTCATAGTGGTGTTATTCATTATTGCCAAATGTTGGAAAAAAACAGGAGTCCATGAACTGATAAATGGATAAACAAATTGTGATATATATACACAATGGAATATTATGCAGCAGTAAGAAGAAATGAAGTCATGAAACATATGACAACCTGGATGGGCATGGAGGGCATTATGTTGAGTGAAGCAAGCCAGACACAAAAGAACAAATATTGTATGACTGCACTATTTTGAAGTAAATATATTGCGCAAACTCATGAAGTTAATAATTAGAATATAGTTCACCAGAAAATAGAGAAAGGGTAGAGAATGGAAAACTGATGGTTAATCTGTATAGAACTGGTAAAAATGATAGTTTGTAAATCTTTGGAAATGAATAGAAATGGTAAAAGCATATCATGGTGTTTGTAACTGGCAGAGCTATTATATGGCTATGACAGTGATTGAAAGGGAAAGTCTAAAGTGATCTATTTTATTAGAAGGAAAGCTAAAAACTGTAACATGGGATTGTATGAGATAGTAAAACATCATGTAAAACATGTATATAGTTGATATTGCATATATTAATATAATACTGTTTTTACAAAATATAAATACAAATACACTACAGAAAAGGAAAAAGAATAGCAACTATGATGTCAGGGGAGGCACAGAGAGATTGAAAGGTAAGGAGTTTTGCTAGTTTCTTTGTTTTCTGTTTCTTCTTATTATTGGAATAATGAAAGTACTCTAAGAATGAGTAAAGTGATAAATTCACAAATATGTGATTAAACTGAATACCATTGACTGTACACTTTGGGTAGACTTACGCTTTTTAAATTTGTATCAATAAAATTGATTCATTAAAAAATAATCAATTAGAAATTATGCAGATGAAACTACAATAGCTGAAATGAAAAATTCATTAGATGAACTCAGTAGCAAGTTGTAACTGTTACTTCTGACAGTAATACATGAATTGAAGATACATTAATTCAGATTTTCCAGTCTTAATAGAAGAAGTAAAAAGAAAGAAGAAACACCAATAGGGTCTCAGACACCTGTGGGACACAATAACACATAGCAACATATGCATAATGGGAACCCAGAAAGAGGACAAAGGAGACATTAGACATTTGCAGATAAACAAAACTAAGGGATTTCATCACCAGCTGAATTGATCTATAGCAAATACTAAAAGAAGTCCTTCAGACAAAAATAAAATTACATTAGGCAGTAATATAAATCCATATTAAGACATAAAGAAAAACACTGAAGTTAACTACATGGGCATATTTAAAGACAGCATAAATTTTTTTTTCATTTAAAAACATTTTCTTTGATAAGATTTAAGAGACAATTGCATAAAGCATAAAGTAATAATTATAAATCTGCATTGAAGGTAACACAATGTAAAAAATGATAATTAGTATGACCATAAGAGCAATAAAGAAGAATAAGGAAATGGACCAAGGTAGAAGCAAACTTTAAACTTTGAAATTAACTTGGTATTTTCCAAAGTAGATTATTTTAAGTTAAGATATTAATCATATAAACCAGGGAAACCACTAAGTAAACAACTGTAAAATATATAGTAAAAGAAACAACAGAATGAAAATGATATATTAGAAAATATAATTTAAACCAGAAGTTGGCAGAGTAGAAAAACAGAAAATAAGAAAAACAAAAACAAAAACAAAAACATGTAGAATGCAAAGAATAAATTTGCAGGTATAAATCCTACTTACTTTTTAGTAATTATATTAGGTATAAATTGTCTAAACACTTCTGTCAGTTAGCAACAGTTTGCCCAATGGTTTAAAGAATAGTGTTCCTACTAAGTACAGTCTACAAGAGGCACACATTCAATTGAAAGACATAAATAGATTGAAAGTGAAGGGACATGTGCACCAATGATTCTCCCCCACCACTGCTGTGACCCTTCAGTGATTCAAAATATCTCCAAAAATGAAGTCAACAAAATAACCAAATAAAATTAATAAGACAATGAAATAATTTAAAAGATAACCAATAAAACACAAAAATTTAAAACAATTTGCCACATGTTGGAGCAAGATGACTGCTGATGTCTGCAAGGGTAAGGGTTCAGCCTACCTTCTTCCTCTTAAGGTTCAGTGGTCCCAGGTTCTTCCATATCAGTTGTAGGCTGGGAAGAGTCTCATCTCTCTCCCAGTTCTCATTTCTCTCCAGGTTCAGCTTCTCTGTTCTCCCCAAAAGGTCACCTGTAGACCATCTAGTCTGTCTCTCTTCCCAAAGCCTCTGCCAAGTCTATGGCTCTGTCTCTATTCCTTTGTGTTCTTTTTAAAAATTTTTTTCCTTTGTTTTCTTTTCTTGTGTATATACTTTATACTTCTGGGACTCCAGCTTGAAAAACTCTAACCTGCCTTTCTGTGATGTGGTTTCTCGGTGAATTCCCACCACATTGGTGGGCAGGGACTCAATGTCTTACTGACACGGCCCAATCAAAGTCTTAATCATAATTTATTCAAGTAAAAGTGAAAACTCTGAATCCAATACAATATGATATGTCCAGAGGAAAAGACCAGTTCACAAACATAATCCAATATCTATTTTTAGAATTCATAAACAATATTGAACTGCTACACTCCAAACTCTGAATTCCAAAAATATATTACAATATTCAAAAACCTTTCAATCATTAACAATGCAAGTACATAATCATATCACAATCAATTTAAAAAAACACACTTTGTCTTGAGGCAAAGCCCCATCTGGCTGTGCAACTCTGAAACTTGCAAAACCATTTATCTGTTTCCGATATACAATGGGATAGACAAGGGATAAACATTTGTATTACCCTAAGGAGAAATTGGAGGAAAACATGAGTTATGGGTCTTCTACAGTTCAGGAAACCTGCAGGGCATACTTCATTAGATGTCAAAGTCTGAGAGTCCTTCTTAAGATGATGGTTTCTTCTCTCTGGGACCACATGGGAACCCACACTTTCCACAGCCTTGCCCAATGGCCATTTTCTTGGTTCCACCTTCATCAAGCATCTTGGTGGCAACCAAGCTCCATACCTCACCATCCAAGTACCTTGGAGTGATGGCTACACCTTCCCTGACCTCTGTGTGTGTGTACTAGTGCCCCCAATACAGTGAAGTGAAGACAACAATCTCCCTAATCTTTGACATACAGGCCCAACCCTCTTAGAGCAATGAGTCGGTCACCTGACCTTCCCTAATCCATGGGAGGCAGGACTGCCCCTCTCAGACACATGGGGTATCAACCTCAACCTCCCTAATCCTTGGGGAGTGTGCTCCACTCTTTCTGTACCATAGGGTGGCAAAACTTTCCCTGAATATTGGGCAGGAACATTCACCTTCTTCAACTACCATGGCAAACTCACCCTCTCT
Organism: Dasypus novemcinctus; assembly: GCF_030445035.2. Classification (NCBI taxonomy): domain Eukaryota; kingdom Metazoa; phylum Chordata; class Mammalia; order Cingulata; family Dasypodidae; genus Dasypus; species Dasypus novemcinctus. The sequence continues at coordinate 24,730,952 of NC_080675.1, forward strand.
GTACACATGGGTGGGCTTCCTCTCTTGGCCCAATGAGATGGCTTAATTCCAGTTCTCAGCTTCCATGATTTTCTTCTTAAAGTTGTTTCACCTTATAGCTCTTCCCTCTATGTCCTTTTTAGTCCTGACTTATAGTAATTTTGTTCATACTGCTCTCAAGAAGTCTGTTGCTTTAGCATGCAGGAAGCTGTGGTCCAAACCATCAGACAGTAAGAATTTCCACAACTCTTTCCTAGATAAGTACTTTCAATTCTGATTTGAAAGTTCCAAGTAAAGTTAAGCCCTTAAATGGGTCACTATTGTCTGGGGGCTTGATTTCCATAGACTTGAAATGTCCAGAATCAGTCTCTGGTTTCTTTGTGCCCAACAGTTCAGTCCTCAGTTTATCTCATTTGTTTAACATTTTATTATAAGCTGCAAGAAGCCAAGCTGCATTCTCTGAGTTTACTTTGGAAAGTTCTTCAGTTAAATGCCCAAGCTCACCATTTTCAAATTCTGCCTCCCATAAAACACCAGGAGTTAATATTGCTAAGTCTCTGCAAGTTTAAAACACAAGTCACCTTTCCTTCAGTTTCCAATAAAAGCTTCATCGTTTACTTCTAAGTTCTCATAAAAAGTATCTTTAGAGTCCATATTATTATCAACAGTCTCTTCAAAACACTGTAGGTCTTTTCTACCAAGCATCTCACAATTCCTCCCCAAAATACCCCTTACTCATTTATAAAACTCTTCCAGCACTTTGGTAATTGCAAAATCATGACCCCTCTCTCCAGTACCAAATTCTATATTAGTCAGCCAAAGGGGTGCTGATGCAAAATACAAGAAATCTATTGGCATTTAGAAAGGTATTTATTTGGGATATAATCTTACAGTTACAAGGCCATAAAGCTTAAGTTATTACCCACACCAAAGCCTATTGCCACATGTTGGAGCAAGATGCTGCCAACATCTGCAAGGGTTCACCCTCCCTCTTCCTCTTAAGGCTCCACGGTCCCAGCGTCTTCCAATATCAGCTGTAGACTGGGATAAGTATCATCTCTCTCCCAGGGTTCATTTCTCTCCAGATTCAGTGCTCTGTTCTCTCCACAAGGATAGCTGTAGACCACCAAGTCTCTCTCTCTTCCCTGGACCTCTGCCATGTCTATGGAGCCATCTCTATTCCTCTGTGATTTTCTCCTATGTATATACTTTGTGGAGTTCCAACTTAAAGAATTCTAACCTCCCTTCTCTGTGGTGTGGATTCTCTGTGAATCCCTGCCCACCAAGGGGGTGATGACTCAATATCATTCTGATGTGGTCCAATCAAAACCTTAATCATAGTTTAATTATGTAAAAGTGAAACCTATGGATTCAATACAAAGTAATATGTCCCATGGAAAAGACCAGATCACAAACATAATGCAATATCTATTTTTGGAATTCATAAACAATATTAAACTGCTACAACTGGTGATATGAATATCAGGCACATAGCCTTCAAGAAAAAGTGGCATTAAAACAAAGGACATTTGTAATGATAAAAACTTCATATGAACAGGATGACATACCAAATATAACCATATATGCCCTCACCCTAAAATGTATGCAACTAGCCTATGCAGAGTACCACAAAGTCCCAAAATGCATAAAGCAAAAACTGACAGAATGAAGTTGGAAACTTCATTATCTGCCTTCCAATAATGGATAGAAAAAGTAGCTTAAAGAACAACTAGGAGTGGGGTGGGGGTTATATGGGGACCTCATATTTTTTTAATGTAACATTTAAAAGAAAATAAAGAAAAAAAAGACTATATTTGTACATTAAAAAAAATAGTTTAGAAGGGGGAAAAAAAAAGAACTAGGAAATAGAAGACTTGAAGAACTATGTATGCCACTTAGACCTAACACATCTATTAAACAGTTCATTCCAAAACACATTCTTCTCAGTAACACACAAAAGATGCTCCAGGACATTCCATATGCTAGTACATAAAAGAAGTCCAAATAACTTTAAATGGACTAAAATTGTATAAAGTATTTTCTCTGAAAACAATGGCATTTGATTACAAATGACTAACAGGTAAATATTGGCAAATTAAACAGTATAGTCTTAAATAATCAGTGGGTTAATCAAGAAATCTCAAGGGAATTAGAAAATATTTTGAGATGAATTAAACATAAGCATAGCATAGAAGAACTTATGAGATAATTTTAAATCATTGTTTAAGGAAATGTGTAATTGTTAGCACATGTAAATAAGATATCAAATCAATAACCAATAATTTCTTTATTATCTTACTTCTACTTATTTTGAGGTTAATTTGCTTACTTTGAATTTTTTTAAGAGTTATTTTTAAATTTATTTATTCCCTACCCCACTGTTGTTTGTGCTCACAGTCTGCTCACTGTCTGCTTTTTGTGTCCATTTGCTTTGTTCTCTCTGTGTCTGTTTGTCTTCTCTTTAGGAGGCACTGGGTACTGAACCTGGGACCTTCCATGTGGGAGAGAGGTGCTCAATTACTTGAGTCACTTCTGCTCTCTACTTTGTTGTCTCTCTCATTGTGTTTCCTCTTTGTGTCTCCTTGTTGTGTCATCTTGTTGCATCAGCTCATTGCACCAGCCCATGGTGCCAGCTCACTATCTTGTTCACCTTCTCCAGGAGGCACTGGGAACTGAAATCAGGACCTCCCATGTGTTAGGCAGGAGATCAATTTCTTGACCCATATCCACTTCCCACTCTGAAATCTTAAATTTAGATAATTAATTTTAGCCATTTCTAATTTGTATATTTAATGCTATAAAATTGTTAATAAAGTTATTCAGGTATCTTAATAAAATTTCATTGTTCTATTTAGAAGTGTTTCACTTAATTTCAACACATTTGATAATTTTCAAGATATCTTATTAAAATTAATTTCTATTAATCCATTTGTGATTAGAGAACATACTCTGCATAATTTAAATTTTAAAATATGTTGAGAATTGTTTCATGACTTTTAATATGGTCTATATTGGTAAATGTTTCATGTGCATTCTTAAAGATTGGGTATTTGACTGTTGTTACTGTCTTCTGCTAATAGAAGTGTTTTAAATTTCATAAACATAATTTTGGATTTGTACGTTTCTCCCATTATTTCTGTCATTTTTTATTTCATATATTTCGAAGCTTACTTATTAGCTATATGGATATTTATAATTACTACATATTCTTACATAAATTGACTCTCTTTATCTCATTATAAATTTCTCTAAAACTGATTTGGTGGTTTGAAGCTGTATGTACTCCAGAAAAGCATGTTCTTAAATCGAATCCATTTTCTTGGTGCAAACAAATTTAAGAAGGATCATTGGATGAGGCTACTTCAGTTAAGGTGTGACACACTTCATTCAGAATGGAACTTAATATTATTACTGGAGTCCTTTATAAATGATATGAATGCAGAGAGAGGGAGAAAGACACGGAAGCAAGAAGCTTAAACCTATGAAACCCAGAAGAGAAGGGAAAGATCACCGGATGCCTCCAGGTGACTTCCCATGTGGCAGAGGACCAAAGGATTGCCAGAAGCAGTTATTCAAGAAGAAAGCATCACTATGATGATGCTTCATTTGAACATTTTCCCAGCCTTGAAATTGTCAGTGAATAAATTTCCATTGCTTAAGCAGAACACATTTCATAGTATCTGCTTTAAGCAGCCTTTGAATCTAAAACAATAACAATTTGGCTTGAAGTATATTTTTTCCAATGTGAATAGAGCCATTGCAACTTTTTTACTAATAACATTTGCATATTACATGTGTTCCTATTATTTTAATTTTATTTCCATGTTTCTCTATTTAAGATTATATTGAAGTGCATTTTTCATATATGAACAGACATAACATTTAGTGTATAGCTAGTGAAAGCTCTGAACTTACAAAAAATTTAAAAACTTCCTTTACTTTTTCAAATTTTTTTAAAGAGTGGCTCTATTACTCACAACAAAGTCTTTCATCTCTTTAATTTTCTGAAAACCATCTTTATTTTCCCCTTTTTTAGATATAAAATTTTGGCACTGATTTTCTTTCAATTATTCTGACACGTATTTTTTCTGCTATATAGTATTATCTTATCCCACTCTTTGTAATGTGTCATTGTTTTTCAGGTTTTATGACATTTTCTTTATTATTGATTATTACCAATCTGATTAGTATGTGTCTGTGTGTAGTGTTATTTGTATTTACTCTCCTTAGGTTTCACTTTGTCTCTTGACTTTTCACTTTTTCAACATTATGAAATAGGGATTGAATCATGTTTCCCACAAAAGGCATGTTCAAGTCTCATGCCAAGGACCTATGATTATGAATCTCTTTGTAAATAGAATCTTTGAAGATGCTATAAAAGTATGTTCAAACTTAATCCAATATGGCTGAAATACTTATACGCACAGGAAATTGGATATGGAAGAGAAGCCGCAAGAACCAGCGAGAAGGTGGAAGTAAACAAACACACAAGAAATGGAGAAGACACTGCCATGTGCATTGCCATATGGCAGAAAAGCAAGGAACCTCAATCATTCCTGGCCAACCAGAAGATATGGCCCCAGGAGGAAGTAAAGCTTTTACCTTCTGAAACTGTGAGTGAATAAATTCCTATTGCTAAACCAACTTATTGAATGGTATTTGTTTTAACAGCAAGGAAACTAAAACAGAATATATTTGGTCATTTTTTTCTTCAAATACTTTTCTGCTTTAGTCTTTCTTATCATTAGGTAAAGATAATTGATCATTTTCCTTTGTATTTCATTATATTTTCTAATGATCTGTCTTAAAGTTTACTGATACTTTGCCATTTTAATATGCTTCTAAGAACACATTGTGAATTTCAAATTTTGATTTACAGATATTGTAGTTTTCAGTTCTAAAATATGCAGTTGGCTCATCTTTTATTTTCTCCATTTTTTATTGTGATTCATCATTTCTTCACTCATTAGTTCCACTTTTTAAATTGATAAAGAATCCTTACTTTGCAGTTTCAATATGCACAAATGACTTACCATAGTTCGGTTAAATAATACTATTTACCTAAAAACATGGTTCAAATTTCAGTTACCATGTTATATTAACTGGGAATAATTGGATGAAGTACGAATTTCACTGCTGCTCTTTTAGTCCAAAAATGTCTATCTAAATAGAAAATAAGTACTATGAACACTAAACAGTCATGTCACTCCTTTCAGTGTTTTGGTGATGGATCACTGCATTTCTCTTATTCAGTTCTCACACTGAAAGCAATATATTTAGTTGTGTTGGCTTCTTAGTTCCCAGTGATAAACCCAAAAGAGGGAATTGGCCATCATAGATGAAAATACCACACAGGACTGAAAAGCTGTAATACAGCAAGTGAAATATAAATTGGAGATAATGTATTTATGGAAGAAATAGCTGTCCTTGGGAATCCTGACACTTCTGTTTCCAGAGAATCTTAGTGAATATGAACTTATTGGCATAGATGAGGAAAGAGGTTGCATTGAAATTATGATGCTGTCCCAGAGAAAATGACATCTGTACATTATTGCCATTTTAGGAAATCTGGAAGATATTTCATAACATTGATAGTGCGTTGATAAAATCTTGAAACATCATTAAAACAATGAAAGAAGTATGACAGTTCTCCAAAGCATAGAAAACACATCTACACTTTCCCTTGTTTTATCAGAAGAAAATAAGCATTATTCAAACTATTCTTGATAAGTTTTTACAAAGAAATAAAACACTTTAATTTTCAATATTTCCAAAGTTTAAAATTACAGTGTATTAATTATCTTTTTTCCTCTTTTTTCTGTTTTTAAAAAAGTTACATTAAAAAAAATATGAGGTCCCTATGTACTCTCCACCCCTTTTTACTACATTTCATTTTCATTTACATTTATAAATGAAAATAAGAGAGTTTTGAATGACTTGATAATGAAATTAAAGGTTAAGGAACAACTATAAATTTTCAAATCAGTTATTACATTTGCTTTTCATGGTTTCAAAGTGTACTCTTTGGCTTGATTATAATTAGAATAGCCACAAGAAATTTTATTTATCCTTCTTAAAATGCATTTTGAAAATATGGTGGGTGGGGTGTATCACAGTTTATGTTCTTATCATGACAGATAAAAAATATTTAAAATGCCACAAACAAAATAAAACTCCTTACTAAAACACAGAGCAGGATGATTCAGATAAAGAATTACATAGAGACTGCTATCTCTCTGAGAAACACAAAATTTTTATAGGATCAATCATTCTTACCCTTAGCATTTATTTTAAAGAGCTAATATCTTTGGGCTTTTAAAACCAAGTCACTGATACATATGATTCATTTTCCATCCATTTATAAATAAGATTTTAAATTCATTTTAGATTGCATTTAATTGAGAATAAATCTCAGACAAGGCTACCACAGTGGGCACATTCATTTTAAATTTTACTTGTAGAAGATTGGTTTGTAATCAGAGTGATTATTTTTCCCTTCATCTTCATTTGCATTAGGGCTGGGCAAAAGGGTAAGAAGAAAAATTGAATCCATCTAACTTTTATTGATCAGGATGATCTAAACAACTAATCAACTTTCATTTATTGTCCACATTGCCTTCTCAGTCCCCAGAACTATAGGTTGATTTCATAAAACATCATAATCATTATTAAAGCCTCATAATTGAGTGATATCCTACAATTATTATGACCTGTGTCGTATATTTGTTATGGATATTCTTAATGTGAAGTGAAGAAAAGCAGGGAAATATTTTCATGGAGAGAGAGGGGGAAAAAAAAACATAAAATAGAAGAGTTGTGTGTATTAGTCAGTCAAAGGGGTGCTGATGCAAAATACCAGGAACTGGTTGGTTTTTATAAAGGGTATTTATTTGGGGTAGGAGCTTACAGATAGATACAGGCCATAAAGCATAAGTTACTTCCCTCACCAAAGTCTATTTAGAGCAAGACGGCTGACGACATCTGCAAGGGTTCAGGCTTCCTGGGTTCCTATGTTCCTGGGGCTTGCTTTTCTCTGGGTTCAGGGTTCCTTCCTTCTGGTGCTGGCTTCTCTTTCCTCTGGGTGCTGAATTCCCAGGTCTTCAGCATCAAACTCTAACATCAGAAATCCCCAGTTCTTTTCTTTGCCATGCCTTTTATCTGTGAGTCCCCACCCACAAAAGTGTGGGGACGCAATGCCCTAATCATAACTCAATCATGCCCAAGTACAGACCAGATTACAAGCATAATCCAATATTTCTTTTTGGAATTCATCAATTATATCAAACTGCTACACCAGGCTATCGCAGTAATGTCCATTAAAACCTATTGGTGTCTTCCCAATTCCTAAAATAGAGGCAAAACTGCTTGATTGTCCCACCTGACGTCACTCCCAGCTCTTCACTATGACACCCTCACCAGCCTCATCTTAAACTACTTTATCACTTTGAAGATTCCAGCCACAAGAATTCTTTTAGTTCTGCAATTCTCCAAGCTTTTATCTAACTTAACTTGTTCACAAACATGATTTCCATTTTGCTAGAAGTATTGACTTCTTGCTCGCTCCTATAATTAATCAATTTTGCCTTGGAGAACACTTAATGCTTTTTGCAACATCAGATATCTTTGCTACTAGCCCTGCTTCCTCAGATTACACTAGATCTTCTCCTTTATGGGTTTTGCTTCACCAGCAAATAGCACTATTGCAGAAACATCTTAACAGAGACACAGATTTGGATTTAGCCAAGTTTTGACTATAAATCCAATGGATACAAGTTTATAGAAATAGATGAGCATATTAGTTCTCTTTCTGCTGGAACAAATTACCACAAACTGAGTTGTTTTAAACAGAGTTATCTTATAACTCTGGAAATCATAAATATGAAATAGATATTTTAGGACTTAAGTCACAAAGTCAGCAGAACTACATTCCTCCTGGAGGCTCTAAGTGAGAATCTGTTCCTCTCTTTTTCCAGCTTCTAGAGACTGCCTGCATTCCTTGTGTCATGGCTGCAGCTCTCCAACCTCTGCTTCTATTTTGTCACATCTCCTTCCCTGACTGTCCCTTCTGCCTTCCTGTTATAAGGACACTTTTGATTATATTGGGACCACCCAGATGATCCTGGATAATCTTCCCATTTAAGATTTTTAATCACAACTGAAAAGTCCCATTTGCCATGTAATGAATATATTCCCAGGTCTTATTGATTTGTTTGTGGTAGACATCTGTAGGAGTGGGCATGTGTTAACACAATGAGGATATTTGAAATGAATAATTGATCATTTTGTGTTTTATAGGAATTAGCAAAATTAATTTCAACTACTTTAACTGAGTCTTCACTACATGCAAGGCATTACAGCAAATACAAAAATGAATCAATGATAAACTAGGTCCTGAAATATTTAGCACTGAAGAAAAAATGGATCTCAAGATGGCTGCAGAAATAAGATGGTAGGTTTCAAAGGGGTACAGTATTTCCTTCAAAATGATGTGCACAAATGAAATATAAATTTATTTTTACACTAATGAAATGTAATCTATGTAGGTCAGCTCTTCTCTAATTGATGGAGAAAATATAAACAGAGCCAATTCTAAGTTAATTGAACTCAATTAATTCAAGATTTTTCCCTTCAATTCACACACTCTGAAGAAGATTAAAACTCAGAGAACCTACTTAACATCAGGTGTTTGTATCTGTCCACATTATCCTGCTGCTTTCTCAAATGTTATCAGCCTTTCTTGCTGTATATTAAAATTTACACATTCTTTCTGTTTCCTGAGTTTTATGGTCCAGGGGTCTTTGTATCTGCAGGCTTCCAGTATTAAGTCCACCCTGCTTTGAAAACACCTTCTTTTACACTGGATATTTCCCATGCTGGAAGATCAAAGAGTTGAAGCCTGGACCTCCTCATTATGGCTGAAACATCAAATAGAAGAAAAGTTTTCTAAAGTGAGAAGTGGGTAACACAGTGGCTCAGGAAAGAAATATTGATACTGTTTCTCTCTAAAGGACAGCTTTCCTAAATTATTTTGCCTTCATAGTTCCTACAGATTATTTATATACTCAGAATCAAATATCAACTGAACACACATTGGTGGTAATTCACCACCAAAAAGAATAAAAATATCTATCTATCTATCTATCTATCTATCTATCTATCTATCTATCTATCTATCTGTCAATCTATCTGATATTCTCAGAAATTTCTTTTATTTAATATATTTTTACTTTATTTTTAAAAGATACGTACTCTCAGAGATTTCTAATACTGGACTTTCCAAGTACAGAGTATCAAATTCTCTATCTCTGTTATAAAAAAGAAAGTATAAACCTGATTAGAAAGAACTGAATACTTGAAGATAGATCTAAAGAAATAAAAGTTATTTATGTTTTTATTAGAAATTTGAGAGAAAGGTTAAGAGATATTGAACATTAAATGAGAATATTTAATACATGTATAAATGGAATCTATTAGGGAATGCATAAAAATAATGAAGGGGAAATAATATAAAATAAGATACTGGACAAGAATTTGAGAAAAGGTAGATCATCTACTATGAAAAAAAAGAGATAACATAGTAGGTCTGAGACTGCTATCCTTGGAAAGGCCTTATTATAAGGTTTTCCTTTGATTGGAATGTTATGACCTATATATCTACTGTCCCCTATACTGATATAAAACTTTCGTCAAATAATAATATGACCGTCTGTGTCTAACCTGTTTGTACAAACAATACGGTTCTTGCTGAACTCCTGATGTCCCTCTGGGAGTCTAGAAAGTTGATAAATGTTAATCAGAGAGACCTATAAGAACAGCCCCCCAGTAAAAATCCTTGAGCAATGAATATCTAATGAGCTTCTCTGGAAGACAGCATTTCACAAATATATGTATATATATATTTTTAAGATTTATTTATTTATTTATTTCTCTCCCCTCCCCCCTCCCCCCTCCCAAGTTGTCTGTTCTCTGTGTCTATTTGCTGCGAGTTCTTCTTTGTCCACTTTTGTTGTTGTCAGCAGCACGAGAATCTGTGTTTCTTTTTGTTGTGTCATGTTGTTGGATCAGTTCTCCGTGTGCGCGGCACCATTCCTAGGCAGACTGCACTTTCTTTCACGCTGGGTGGCTCTCTTTATAGAGCTCACTCCTTGCGCATGGGGCTCCCCTATGCGGGGACACCCCTGCATGGCAGGCACTCATTGCGTGCATCAGCACTGCACATGGGTTAGCTCCATACAGGTCAAGGAGGCCCCGGATTTGAACCGCGGACCTCGCATGTGGTAGACGGATGCCCTAACCACTGGGCCAGGTCCACTTCCCACATTTCACAAATATTATCATGGTTTACTGCTAGAGAAATTAAGTGCATCCCATATGGCTCCACGGGAAGGGTCCTCATGGAAGGCATCCCTGGTTTCTTCTGGACTGGCCCCATGTACCTTTTTTCTTTCATGATTTTCATTTGTATATTTTTGCTAAATAAGCCATGAGTGTGACTATATGCTTAGTCTGGTAAGTTCTCCTACCTAATCATTCAATCTAAGCCTGATCTTGAGAACTGCCAACACACCTACCATAAGCTTATATCCTTTTCTTCAACAGGAGCACTGCATGCCCAAAGAAGATAGAATATCCTCAAAACACTGTGTAAAAATAATTGTTCCCATGTGCCCATTTACTTATCACAATGTAATTCAGGAACAAAAATGAAATAAACAGATGTGTTGCGTTACCATAATAATTATTCAAAAGAGAAAATGTGAAGACTTGCTTCAAGAATAAGCAAAATGACTCCTGAAAGAGGGACTGATTTTGAAAGACAGGTGGTGAGGGAATTGACTTCTAGCATGACAGCATGAGGAAGTCCATAGACCCATTCCCCAGGGAAACTTGTAAATTAATTAAAAACAAAACAAAACAACACAACCATTATAAGTTCTTTGGATAAGGCTCTAAGAGAATTCAGCACATAAATAAAAATCTGTTCAAGAACATCAATAGTGAGTATCTATGGCATTTTAATCAAGACTACTCCCTCCCTCCCCTGTCCCAGCTCAAGAAGGTTAGAACTCCCACTCCAGAATGGTATGGTCAAGAACACAGGGCTGTCTCTCCCTGCATTTTCTGGTCAGAAGCTTATCTTCCTGGGAGTTGTAGGATTCAGAATTTATCATCCTGTTCTCTGCTAACTGTGACTTAGGCTAAATTCCAGATGAGCGTGGCTTAGAGGTGTGGGGTTTCCTTTCCTCCATGCAGCCCCTGCTGCTGTGCACAGGGCTCTGTCTTGGGTACAGTGCTACCAAGAAATACAGGGTTCTGATCACTTAGGACCCCAGATCCTAAATGGTGGTGTCATGCCAGAAGATGTATTACCCTTCCTTTCCATCTATAGCTCAGTCCTAAAAGCAGATGTTGTTCAGAGAGAAGCAGGCCTCTAGTCACACACCCAGTGACAAATTCTTGACTCAGATTTTGGCCTGGAATATGAATCAGATATAAAAAAAAGATAGCCCCAAACTCTTTCCAAAGGAAATAACTTTATTTGTAACAGAGCATGAAAAATTTTAACCCTAGAGGTCTCTCAAAATAGCAGCGAAAGGCAATTGTGAGGATATCTCAGGCCACTTCACTGGCAGAAACATCTGAAAGGTAAGACAGTTGGCAGGAGCCCTGTTGATATCAGAGAAAGTCTCTGATCACCAGCACTGGAGCTATTCCTTCAAAGGAGAATTTGATTGGAATAACCTGTTGAGCAATTTATGCCCCTAGAGGGTTGTTGAAAAAGAAAATAAACAAACAAACAAACAAAGCAATCAGTTGTCAATTAGTGGAACTTACAAGTTGGGTATGACCAAGGAAAGAGTGCTGTCAAAATCACTGTCATACTAACTATGGTGCCTTAGTATGCCAGAGGCTGCCAATGCAAAAATACCAGAAATGTCTTGGGTTGTATAATGGGAATTTATTAGGGTAAAATCTTCCAGTTTGGAGGCTGTGAAAATGTCTAGATCAAGACATCATCAAAGATGCTGTCTCACCGAAGTCTGGCTGCTGGCACATTATGGACTCCTGTCACCTGGCAAGACAAAATGTTGCCAGTCTTTGCCTTCTCCTCCAAACTCACTTTCTTCTCAGGCTTAGCTGTCAGCCACCAGGTATATGACTCATCTTTTCTGGGCCTTATCTCTTCAGCTTCAGGCTGCTCCATTAAGTCCAGTCTCCTGCCTCTCAGCCTCTCCGCATTATGTTTCTGCATTCAGTTCTGCACTTATGTAAGACTCCAGCAAGATGGCTAAGATCCAACATGGTCATGCCTCGCTGAAGTACTCCATTCAAAGAGCCCAAACTGAATTCAATCCAATCAAAGGATTCCAAACCCACAGAAATGGATTAAAGGTGAAATAAATACAAACCCACAGAAATAAAATTAAAGGTGAAATAAATACATTCACAGATAAACAAAAACCAGGTAATTTATTGTAGCATAACTGCCTTAAAAGAAATATTACAGGAGTTTTTAATCAAGTTTTCCTTTCATTCTTTGAAACATATTTATAATGGCCACTTTGAAGTCTTTTTCTGTTAAATCTGATATCTGGTCATTCACTACAGGCAATATGTGTTGCCTGCTTTTTTTTTCTCTGAATGGGTCACACTTTTCCCTTTCTTTGTCTGCCTCCTACTAGTTTGCTGAAAATTGAACATTTTATATGGTATGTTATAGCAACTCTGGATACTGGTCCTCCCACTCTGTTTCTTATCATCGCTTACTTGTTCATTTTTTTTTTAGTGGTTGGCTGGGTTATTTTACTGAAGTCTATCCCCTACACATCATTAAGCTTTTACTCTTACACTTAAGGGGTGTGCAACCTTAGGAATGCCCACACTTACCCTGTGTCACAGTTTGAAGCTTTTGTGAATCCCAGAAAAGATCATGTTTTGGACTTCTAATCTCCACAACTCTGAACTAATAAATACCTGTTGTTTAAACCAACCGATACATGGTATTTGTCGTAGCAGAACTGGCAAACTAAGACATGTGGCAGGTAAATTATATCACAGTAAAGCTGTTAGAAGATGGAGTAGTGAACAAACAAATTAGTTAACATGTAGGTTAATATAACATAATATTAACCATGTAAAGTAACAAATTATATATATATATATAATAGAGACACTAAATTTATTGACCAACAAGTAAAGTTAACTTGGAATTTAAAGTAGTTATTGGATTTAAAGTAGTCTAAAGTCCTTATATACATTGATTAACTTCAAAAATTTTAATTAGGTATCTTGGAAAATTTTCAAGTGTAAACACTAAAAGGGTATAAATGAAATCTGTAACTTCCACACCTATAGAAAGGGTAAATAGGTTGAGGAGAAAGGAAACAAGCAAGAACACCACCGGCATTAAAATACTAAAAAATAAACAATACAAGGGAAACGACATATAAATTAAGGACACAAATTATAAAATAAGGCTGTAGGAGAAGTCCAAATATACCAATAAATCACCATGCATGTTAATGACCTCAATATGAGAGTTTCATAAAGGAAATAAATTTTTACATTGATTTTTAAAAATCTTTATGCTTTTTAAAGAGGAAAAACTCAAAATGACATTAAAATAGATACTAGAATACTCATACTCCTAAAATACCTAGGGTATCTATATAATACTAGGTAAAATAAACTTTTAGTGAGAAGCCTTTTGGGGATTAAGTAAGATAAAAATAATGATAAAATCAACGGGCCAGAAATCTAAAATAATTTTAAAATTGAATGCATAAAGTGAGTGAAATAGCCTAAAAGACATAAATCAAAATATAAAAATTCAGGGTGAGATTGATCAATGCAAGAGTAGATATTTTAACTGTCTCTCTCAATTATTGGGAGGTCAAGATATAAAGGAATAGAGATATAGAATATTTTACACATCAATAGAAATACATGAAGCCTTTGTCTAACCATTTCTCTCACACATACACAAACCATTTACACATTCAGAACAGAGAATAAGAATCTGTACAACCAATTACTTGTTTCTGAAGAAAGTACAATTAAATTAGGCATCAAAACAAATGTAAAAACAACTTATCCATTTGGAAGTTAAACACAAACATTTCTAAATGGGTCAAAGAAGAAAATTATCATGGAAAATTTAAGAAATATTTATAGCTACAAGTGTCAATCAACAAATGAATTGAAAAACAAAATGGGGTCATATATATTATATTATTTGGCCATAAGAAGGAATGAAGTTCTGAAACATGCTGAAATATGGATGAACTTTGAAAACATTGTACTGACAATAAGCAAGGTACAAATATTAAATGATGTAACATATACATCTAGAAATAGCAAATTTGTAGAAACAGAAAGTAGACAAGAGGTTACCAGGGAATGAGAGAAGAAGAAAGGGAGAGCTTTTGCTTTGTGGGTATAGAGTGTTTGTAAATTTGTGAAAAGCAGCAGCATCATGATTTGATCAGATTTTATATCATTAAATTTTCTTTAAAAATAATATGAAAATTTTATGAGTGCTCAACTTAAGAGGTTATAAAAAGAACAGAATAAATATAAAGGTAGTAGAAGGAAGAAGGAGATAAATAAAAAAAACTAATGAGCTGAAAAATGTTACAATGGAGAGGATCAAAAGAAAGATAGCCTTTGAAAAATATTAATATAATAAACTAATATATGAATCAAAAAGCCATGGATAAAATCTATTAAGGATGAATAAAATAATTTAACTAGAAATATACAGAGCTTAAAAAATTGTAGGGAACATTTTAAGCATAATTTATGTAATGAATTTGAATTGTAAGTAGAATGGAAAATTTCCTCATTTAACTTGCCTCAAAGGACTGAAGCAGAGGGTTAAAAAGTCTTTTAAGTATTACGTCATTTGTATATCTTCAAAGTATTTACAGATCTTCAAAGTAAGAAAACTTAAGTTATGATGATTTGCAGGAAATAACATTAAAATTTTTAAAGATAAGCTTATTTAATCATATAACCACTATTCCTGAGGATAGAAAAAATTTCAGGTACTTATTCGTGTCTTTAAATTAGTATATTCTTGTTATAAAACCATTTTAAGTACAGTATAAAGAGAACATTAGAGAGCATTCTAATTTATAAACAAGAATGAAAAAATATCCTAACCAAAATAAAGCTTAATTTCAATCATGTATAAAAAAGACAATTTATTACAACCAATTTTGATTCATTCCAGGTAGTTTATCATTATAAAATTTCTACATTTTAAGAAACCACATTAATATAGTTGTAGAAAAAAAACATATTATTCACTTTTTTGGAAGAGTTTGAACAAGATCAATATTAGATCTTCTGTAAATGATTGTTAGAATTCACCTGCGAAGCCATCTGGTCCTAGACTTTTCATTTTGGGGAGGTTTTGAGGACTATTTCAATCTCTTTATTTTTTATTGGTTTGTTGAGGTCTTCTATTTCTTCTAGGGTCAGTGCAGGTTCTTTATGTGCTTCTAGGAACTTTTTATTACTTCTTTACTTCTGCTTTGCTGTTCTTTTTTAATTCTTCCAGGGGTACAGTTAGGTCCTTGATTTTAGAACTTCCTTCTTTTTTAATATAAGCATCAAGGGCTATAAATTTCCCTTTCACCACTGCCGTTGCTATATCTCATAAGTTTTGGTATGCTGTGTTCTCATTTTCATTTGTTTTGAGGTATTTACTGATTTTTTTTTTTTTTTGCAATTTCTTCTTTGACCCACTGATTATTTAAGAGTATATTATTAACCTCCATATATTACAAATTTCCCCTTTTTCTGCTTGCTATTAATTTCCAACTTTATTTCATTATGATCTGAGAAAATGTTTTGTATAATATCAATGTTTTTAAATTTATTGAGATCTGACTTATGTGCCAACATATGGTCTATCCTGGAAAGAGATCCATGAGCACTTGAGAGAAATGTATAACCTGTTGTTTTGAGGTGTAATGCTCTATAAATATCTATTAGGTCTAGTTCATTTATCATATTATTCAAGTTCTCAGTTTCCTTATTTATCCTCTGCCCAGATGTTCCATCTAATGCTTGAAAATAGAGTGTTGAATTCTCCAACTATTATTTAAGATATTTCTTTTTCTCCCATCAGTTTTGCCAATGTCTGTCTCATGTATTTTTGTGCACCCATGTTAGATGCATAAACACTGATTATTGTTATTTCTTCTTAGTGAGTTGCCCCTTTTACTAATATATAGTAATTTTTTCATTGTTTATAACAGTTTTTATTTAAGATCTGTTTTATCTGATACCAGTATCACTATAACAACTCTTTTTTTTTTTATTTCAGTGAGCATGGAATTTCTTTTTCTAATCTTTCACTTTCAGTCTGATTGTGTTCTTGCATCTAAGGTTAGTCTCTTGTAGACAGTGAATAGAACATGGTTTTTTGTTGCTGTCATTGTTGTTTTGTTGTTTTAATCCATTCTATCAGTCTTTCTTTCAATTGGGGAGCTCAATCAATTAACATTCAGCATTACTACTATAAAGGTGTTACTGTGCCATTTTATCCCCTGGATTTTGTTGTCATATCTTACTATTGTCTGCTTTATAACATTTCAATTTTTCTTCCTTATGGACTTCATTTAGACACTCTTCTCCAAGGTTTTCTCCCTGTTTTGTTTTGTTTTGCTTTGTTTCCTTTCAGACTGCAATACACTCTTTATTAACTCTTGTAGATTTGTTCTGTTGGTAACAAACTCTCTCAGTTGTTGTCAGTGAAGCCTTTAAACTAACCATCATTTCTGAAGGATAATATTGCCAAATAAAGCATTCTTGCCTGGCTGCTTTTCTCTTTTGGTACCTTAAATATATCATACCACTGCCTTCTCACCTCCATGGGTTCTGATGAGAGATTGACACTTAGCATTATCAAGTCTTCCTTGTAAGTAATACATTGTTTTCACTTGCTGCTCTCAAAATTCTCTGTATCTTTGGCCTTTGAAGGTCTGAATAGTATATGTCTCAGACTATGTCTATTAGGATTTATTCTGTTTGGGGTAGATTATCCTTTTTGAGTATTGATATTCATGTCTTTCATCAGTGTTGGAAATTTTTTGATGAGCATTTCTTACCCCTTTTCCATTCTCCTCTCTTTCTCTGGGACATCAAAAAACATACGTTTGTGCATTTTGAGTTGTCACTCAATTCGCTGAGAACTTGTTCAATTTTTGCATTCCTTTCTCTGTCTCTTCTTCCTGTCAAGTTCAAAACTTGAAACTTTGATGATGTCATTTTAACAATCTGTGTTAACCTGTGAATCTTTCTGAACATTAGAGGAAAACTTGAGTTAGTAGTTGGAATTAGATGAGATAAAAGTGTCAGGAAAGCAATTTTTTGGAGTAATATTTCCATAATCTGTTAAACTGCCTTTATCTGTTAATTTTTTTGAATATGAAATAAAATTATAAAAGTATATATGATTCCATCATAAATCCTGAGTAGTAATTTGATAAAACCGAATACACATTGATGGTTAAAAATAATCTTGTAGAAAACTATAATAAAATAAAAGATAATGTCTGTTTTTTTTTTAAGGTACTAGGTTGGGGAACTGGGACTTCATATGTGAGAAGCAGACACTCAACCAGTGAACCATATCAGCTCCCCTGAGTTAGTTTTTTGTTCTGTTTACTTGTCTGTTTTTATTTTATTTCTTATTTTAGTAGACACTGGGGACTGAAACTAGGACCACCCATGTGGGAAACAGGTGTTCAACTGCTTGAACCACATCCACTCCCCTGGTCATGTCCATTTGCTAAGAAAAATCAACTGACTAAAATCCTAAAGCTAATATTACTATTATATTTAATTTTTTAACTTTCTATTTTATTATAAATATAATATTTACCAGAAATTTTTAAAACAAATACATAAAAGTCTCTTCTTCTATCTTTCTCAAATTTCTCAAATTTCTCAGATTTAAATCTTATATAGCCATAGGAAAATGATCAAAACCAGGGAATTATCATAGATATAATATTTTTTATTAATTCGCAAACTTTATTCAAAATTCACACAATGCAGCTACTTTCATTTCTCCTTAGTCTTCTCTCATCTGGAACCATTCTTCTGCCTGTCTTTGTTTTTTATGAGTTTGACACTTTGAATAAGACTGAGTGCTTATTTTGTAGAATGTACCTCAATTTGAGTTTGTCTGTTGTTTCTTTGTGATTTTTATCATGCATTTTTGGAAGAAATTCCATACAAGTGATGCTGCGCCCTTGACAGTGCATCACATTGAGAGGCATATAACATATGGTGGGTGTTAACTTTGATCCCTTGGTTATGGTCACATCTGCCACATTTTTCAGTATAAAGTAATTAATTATTTATGTGTAATTAGTAAGCAACTTATGAGGAGATATTTTGAGGAAATGCACATGTCCTTTCTCTCATTCACTAATTTTATCATTCTTTGATGAATCTTGCCTGTATGAATTATTCCTCTGGTGTTTGCAAAAGCAAACATTATTCTTAATGGTACAATTTTAAACACATGTAAATCTTGTACATGTTGCCCACAATCATCATTTCTACTCAACATTGAATTGGTCATAATGGTCAATGCATTAAAAACAGATAAAGAAATATCATTGGAAGGGACGTCCAGGGAAGGTGGTACAGTAGGGAGTTCCAGTACTCAATCCTTCCATCAAAACAACTGTTAAACAGGCAGGGACTATGTGAAACACATATTTTGAAACTTTGAAAACTCTGAAGAGCATGATACAACATTCAGGGAAAAGCAGGAGAATGAGGCTTATAAACTATCGTAAAGAATAGTAAATTGCTCTTTCTGTAAAGCTGCTATCAGAGCCCACACCATACTCTAACAGCAGGCCTTCTTGGGCTCCAGTCCCTGGCTAACTCCCTGGTGACAGAAAGGGACATAAAAATTCTCTTCCCCCCACATGGGGGTAAGCATAGCTGATCACTGACCACATTTGGTGATATGAATCACAGGAATTCTTGATTCTGAGGGCAACTAATATTTCAACCCACCTAGAAAAAGACAGCAGCTACCAAACCTCCTTGGATATGGAGGATATTAAAGATGCTGTACTTCCTCAGGGTTGCAGAGGACAGTTAGCTGAAAGGTAGCATTTTATGGGCAGGCCAGGAAAACTCAACGTTGGAGAAGCTTCTGGTACCCTTCCTGATCCCCTGCCAGGGCAATTTTGAGCCAATCTATGTTCCTTTCATTGGTCTCTGGTTCCACTTTTTCTTGGAAAGGCTGACTTGGGAAAGTTCTTTCTGGGGTGAATCTCCACCCACAATTCACTTTCCAGTCAAAAGCATTTAGAGACAAGGAAAGGAGTGTAAAAAATCAAAGAGGTGGAAAGTCTGGACAAAGCCCTGCTTGCTTCAAACACCTAGGAGAGGGAGTTCTGCCTCCTGGAAACAAAGGGGGAAACCAAACTCCTGTAAAGAGAGGAACTCCAAAACAACTAACAAGCCAAAGCTCAGTCCAAGACAACAACCTTGAAAGTTAGGGTAAACCCTGAACACTACATTATCTTGGATAGACCTTCCTGATAGAAGAGCTGATCCTCATAAAAATCCTCCATCTTATCACCAGCTCGTAACCCAGAAACAGACATGTTAATGAATAAAACCCTGAGTTAACATTTTAATATATTATATATACATTCAGCAACAAAAAAGTGCATGACAAACAAAGAAACAGATAATAATGGGCCATCCAAATGAAGAAGATAAATATACAGAAAATACCAAAAAAGAAAATGAGAATGTGGACACACTCAACAAAACCTTTAAAAAATTATCTTAAAAAAAAAATCAAGGAGATGAAGGAAAGTATAGAGAAAGAAAGAAAGGCTACCAGGAAAACAATGAATGAGTAATAATAAAGTAAGTAAAGAGATTGAAATTTTACAAAGGAACCAAACAAAACTACTGGTGTTCAAGTCCACAAGAACTAAAGTGAAAAATGCCTAGAAAGGTTTCAAGAGCAGATTGGAGTTGGCAGAAGAAAGAATCAGTGAACTTGAAAACAAGACACCTGAAATGAGTCAGACTGAGGAACAGAAAGATAAAAAAAGAAATATTAAAAGTGAAAATATCCTAAGACAGCTATGGGACACCATCTAGCACAGTAATTTTTGCCTTATGGGAGTTCTACAAGGGGAAGAAAGAGAACAGGGGGCAGAGGGATAGTCAAGGACATAATGACAGAGATCATGCCAAACTTAGTATAAAATGTAAATACGCCCATCCAAGAAGCTCAGAAAACACCAGTCAGGATAAACATGAGTAAAATTACAACCCATCATATATTGATTACACTATCAAATGCAATCTCTCTAGTCAAAGGCAGAGATTGATATAATGGGTAAAAAAAGGATGACTCAAGTATATGCTATAGGCAAGAGACTCACCTTAAATTCCAAGATACAAGTAGGTTGAGGGTGAAAGAATGGAAAAATATACCATGCAAGTAGTAACCAAAAGAAAACTGGAGTTAATATACTAATATCAGATAAAATAGTCTTTGAGTCAAAAACAGTAATGAGGGACAAAAATAGTCATTATATACTGTAAATGAGATAATTCACCAGGAAAATGAAAAAAATATATAAATTTATATGCACCCAACAGCAGAGCCCCATAATACATGAATCAGATACTGACAGATATGTAGGGAGAGATTTATGGTTTATAAATTTAACACAACACTCCCAATAATGGATAGGAAGGGACAGTTCCTAACTCATTATATAATACACGGCCAACATCACCCTAATACCTAGATCAGATAAATGTACCACTAGAAAAGAAAGCTACCAACCAATATCTCTTATGAAAAGAGATGCAAAAATCCTCAATTAAATCCTATCAAACTGAATCTAATGGCAAATTAAAAGTATTGTACACTGTCATCATATGGGATTTATAACTGGTAAGCAAGGTTTGTTCAACATAAGAAAATAAGGGTAATATACCCATTAACAGTATGAAGGAAAGAAAATGCATTTTCACCTCAAATGTACAGAAAAGACATTTGACAAAATGTAGCATACTTACTTTATGAAAACATTTCAAACACTGGGGATAGAAGGAACTTTCTTCAACATGATGAAAGGCATATATAAAAAGTCCATGATTTATGTATGATTAGTGGTGAAAAACTGAAAGCTTTCCCTCTGAATTCCTACTGTCAGGACTGTTATTCAATATTGTACTGGAAGTTCTTGCCAGAGCAATTGAGCCAGAAAAGGAATAAAAGGCATCCACATTAGAAGGCAAGAAGTAAAACTTTCACTATTTGCATATTATGATCCTATATATAGAAAACCCTAAAAATTCTATAACAAAACCTATGGAGCTAATAAATAAATTCAGCAAAGGGGTGGGGTGTAAAAATCAACACCTCTAAATCAGTAGTGTTTCTATACACAGGCAAAGAACAAATGGAAGACAAGAGCAAGAAAATTTCATTCACAATAAAAACTGAAAGAATCAAATATATAGGAATAAATTTAACCAAGGATGTAAAGGGCCTGTACACAAGCGCACACATGCGCGCGCGCACACACACACACACACACACACTACAAAACTTGCTAAATGAAATTAAAGAAGATATAAATACCTGGAAGGTAATTCTATATTCATGAATTAGAAGACTAAAAATCATTAAGATGTCAGTACTACTCAAAACAATTTATAGATTCAATACAATCCTAATAAAAGTTTCAGCAACCTTCTTTGCAGAAATGGAAAAGCCAATCATGACATTGATATGGTATGGTAAGGAGACCCAAATGACTAAAGTCATCTTGAAATAGAAGAATTAATTTGGAGGACTCACACTTCCTGTTTCTAAAACTTATTACAAAGCCACTTTAATCAAAACAGCATGGTACTGGCATAAGAACAGACAAACAGACCAATGGAATAGAATTGAGAGCTCAGAATTCAATCCTCACCTTTACAAACAAGTGATATTTGGAAAGTGGCAAATACTACTCAATTGGTCAAGAAAAGTCTCTTCAATAAATTGTTTTGGGAAAACTGTGAAAAAAGGAGGAGGACCCTTACCTTCCCCATATTAAAAAATCAACTCAAAGACCTTAATATATGTGCTAGAATTATCAAAAAGGCTTCATTGTCCTTTGTTGTAGATTGAATCATGACCCCAAAAAGACATGTTTAAGCCCCAACTCATGTTCCTATGGATATTAACACATTTGTAAACAGGATCTTTGAAGATGTTCTTAGTTAAGGTGAAGTCAGACTGAATCCCGTGGGGCTCATTCCCCTATGTCTGGGGTCCTTATAAGCAGAGGGAATTTGGACATAGTAGGCAACCATAGGAGACCTCCTGGGAGAGACATGGTCATTTGACAGAGGTAGAAAGGAAGTTAAGAAAGCATGGCTCTGCTAAAACCTTGATTTTGAACTTCTAGCCTCCAAAAATGGGAAAATAAATTCCTGTTGGTTAAGCTAACTAGTCCGTGGTATTATTATAGCAACCTCAGCAAAATAAGGTAATAATGCCTTCTGCTTACTTCCTTTGGACCTGGTGAAGGGATATGATGCCTTTGAAACTGCCATCCTTTGAACACAGATGATAAAGTGAGGTGAACAACTAACAAACTGCAGTTGATGAAAGAGAAATTTGGAGAAAGATGGAGTCCTCTCATATTTCTGAGCAGAAGAACAAGCCCTGAACATACCTCTGCCTAGTGGTCCATTTGTAAGGTAATAAATGTTGTTATTTTATTCATTATTTGTCAAGAAATCTCTTGTAAAATTATCCTAAAATGCAGATATGTAAAAGATTATAGTGGGGTAAATCGATCAACAAACAATTTTGAACACTGGAAATGGAGAGAATTGTAACAGCAAAGATGAAAAGAATGGCAGGGGGTGGGGATGCAAAGTCCTACTGATGTGGCCCAATGAAATTCACTAGAAATGCCCCTACCTAGCAAAATAGTATTTAATCAAGTAAAAGTGAAATGTCTGAATCCAGTATAAACTGATATGACCAGAGGGACAGACCAATTTACGAACATAATCCAATATCAATTTTTGGAATTCATAAACAATATCAAACTACCACAATAACCTAGTTAAGCTAACATGTATAGTTAACCATTACTTTGAGGAAATAGTGCAATTGGGTTTAACAAAGAGTTACTATAAGTAGTTTTTCCTTGTTATATTATAAAAAGGTAGAATTATGAATGTTTAAATAGTTCATATTCACTTTATTGTAATTTCATTAGGGTGGCAGGAAAAACTGAATTCCTCCCTCCCCTCTCTATGCATTGATAGGTATTGTGAAGCAATAGATAGTAGCTTTTCAGCTAACTACAAGCTTATATTAGCCAGGCACTAAAGATGATTTTTAGGAGCTGTATCTCTCAGATAAGAGATGACACTGAGTCTTTTAATGGAGAATTTGATGAGATTTGAGTTGATGCTGATTATGATTGTGAAATCTTTTGTATCATCACCTTACTAAAATGTTCATACCTTTTTGATGAGCTAGGAAACTTGACTGATTTTCATAATGTGTACAGAGTGATGTTCTGCTCTAAACATGATGAATATTACAAACAGTAAATTCTCTGAGAGATCCCCTAGCTCTTGAGTTTAGCTATTTAAAGTACCAAGCTATTTTCTAACAGCACAGTATGACGACTTTTTAAATTTGCATTAGAAATTTTCTTCTCTAATATCAGATTCAGTAAAGTAGTTGAGGAGAAGAATAAATATATTAAATTCAAATTATGCTAACAGAATCCATAGACACTTTATATATTGAATCAATGAGGAATGTTTCTCAGGAGCAAAGACAAAAAACAGTGTCTTAAACAAGTAAATGTTTTGTTTTTCTCTGGTCATAAGAGGTCTAGAGGAAATAACATAGGGTGAATTCAAATGTTCACAGATGTTTATTAGGACAGAGGCCTTTATTCAGCTTTGAACTCTACCATCCTAGAGTATGGCTTTCATCCTCTTACCTGAAAGATGCTCCCTTCACCTCCAGGCATAATTTCTACATCTCAGCAGGAAGGGCAAAAGGCAGAGGGTTATGCCAGCTGAGCCTTTTTCATCAATAAAATGGTCTTAGAAACTTTCCCCCAGAGAATTTGGCTTACATCTCACTAGATAGAAATTAGTAACATACCCAGCTTTAGATTGCCAAGGATCTAGGAAGATCAACAATTTTTCAGCAAAAAAGAAGGGATAAGCAATGGTTTATGGGCAACCAATCCTCATACTTAAAAAATATATATATTATTACATTAATTCTAAAAACAGACAAAAAGATAGTAGTATTATAATAATTTACAGATGGTAAACTAAAACTGAGAAAGGTTAAAAAAAAATGCCCAAGCCCTTAGATATCAGAGTTAAGTAGATTGTCCAATTATAACAAGAACGTCTATGTGTATTCTTAGAAAGCATATAAATAAATTTTATTAGAATCTAAATAAGGATGGGTGGGCATAATCAAAACTCTGTTATAAGCATTGTATTAAATGAATACACTAAATTCTTTTCTTGCATTTCCCACACCTACACACAGAGAAAGAGAAACTGTTACCCTGGTAAAATATTTATCCTTTCTTTTTCAAGTGATCCTTATGATTTAAATTGGCTCTGCTAGTGTGGACTAGAATATTTGTGACCTTGTAGGGATTTACAGAAATATTATAATCATTTGCATGAGACCAGTACTTCAGTCACCTTTGTAGAATTGCATAAAATCTTTTCCCTGATAATTTATGATACAGAAGTAATTATTATGGGTAGGGAGATTTGGTACTCTGGCTGTACTAACTGAGCAGGAGATGAGAGAAATACTTTAAATAAACCATTTTTTAGTTTCTTCATTAAAAAGTTCAAAAATATAATTGATTCATTTGGGGAGTGGAACTTTATTTCTTTCACGTGTATTTTGTCTTAATTCCACTTTAATAGCATTTTCATGTTTTCAGTATTTGCACTTAAATTAAGATGGGTGTTTCTTTTTACAGACTTCATATTTTGAATGTATGTTTTGTAATGATTTCTCTACCTGTAGCTGATATATGTCAATCTTGTCAGAATAATTTGCAAATTGATGCCAGATTGTGGCCTAATCTCCCCCAGTCTTTTGTTATAGATGAATGTGAGAAAGTATTTCAGGAGATGAGCATTTTTTTCCTTTATTTATTATTTATTCATTTAGTTGAGTTCACTTGCATACATATAATAGAAGGAAAAATATGAAAATCTACATAGATGATATTACATATTAGTTTGTACCCTAAAGTAAGGATAAGATTTTGTACACACTTATTCCAGAATACAGAGGACAAATTGGAAGGATGTGATATTTTATTCTCAATTTTACCAGGTCAGTCTCACATTTACTATAATAAAAATTTGGAAGACATATTAGTGCAAAAAAGATAATGTTCTGAATACTTATGTCTGAGTCAGAGAAATTTTCTCATTAAATTTTGACAAGACAAAATGTCATCTCTAGCATACTACCTTCTCCTGTAAAGTTTTTCAAACCATTTAGCCTCATCTTGTCAATTGAAAATATTCCCTCATAAGCATCCAAAGATGGTGATGAACTTTAATACCATAAGTGTACTACATACACAATTGCCTATATTTGGTCATGAGAATATATTTGGAAAAAGACTTTTAAAAATAATATAATAGGTAAAAAGTTACAGTTATGTCACCTTAATGTGATTTACTTTACAAAATTAACATACCAACAAAAACAGTCCATTTTGTAAAACTATTTTTATAAATTGATTTTAAAAGCCTGCATAGATAGTATTTCCTCCCTAATTATACAGCAGACTAATGATTGAATAAGAAATTCATCACTTATGTTCATGTAAAATACTTTCCAAATACACTGTTGTAGGTTTGAGGAGGACATTGTTACAAAGGATTATGCCAGATGTTCTGTATTCTATTTTTCACATTACTTCTAGCACGGTCTTCTGAACATATAAAATTGATAACATCGAAGCTCAAAATCACGCACACATTTTATTTTCCTTCTAGGATAAAATTTAAAATCCTCCTCTTGGCACATGCTTATATCCTGATCCATCACATTCCCATGCTTCTCAAATTTGGCTTTTTTGTGTGTGAAGTGTGTAAACTCATGGACAATATTTACATACAAATTTGCTTTTATTTCCATGTCTTCAACCAATGTCACTATGTTGATCATGATTTAGCTTGAAAGAGGCATCCCATAAATCAGATATCAAGTCATGCATTTATCAGAGCTCCCTTTCATCAGACTCATACCTCCAGAAGAGATAATTGTTTGAAAACCCTAGTCACACTCTTTCTTGGCACTGCCTTGAAGTCTGTGGTGAAATGATTTTCTATTTTACTCTGATGCATATAATAGAAGCACAATGATAATCTTCTATATGTACACAAACACATAAACACAAATGCATACAAAGGTTTAAAAAATACTGTCTTCATTATCATTTTCCCCAATCTATCAAATTTTGATAATATAGTCACATAGAATTTGCCGTCTTATGAACACTTCTACTTCATTTGATATTTTACCCACACTCTCCATTTTAATATAAAACTACTTGGGGACATCTACAATCCTTTTTATCTCAGTTTATGTCATTCTCTTATAATAACATTCACTCTGAGTTTTCTTTTTAGGCAATTCCTTCTCTTTTTCTATATTGGAGGAACTTTATTTTTATTTATTTATTTTTTTTTATATTTATTTATTATTATTTTTTAATTACATTAAAAAATATATATGAGGTCCCATTCAACCCCACCGCCCCCGCCCCCCACTCCCCCCACAGCAACACTCTCTCCCATCATCGTGATACATCCATTGCACCTGGTAAGTTCATCTCTGAGCATCACTGCACCCCATAGTCAATGGTCCACATCATAGCCCAGACTCTCTCACGTTCCATCCAGTGGGCCCTGGGGGGATCTACAGTGTCCCGTAATTGTCCGTGAAGCACTATCCAGGACAACTCCACGTCCCGAAAACGCCTCCACATCTCATCTCTTCCTCCCGTTCCCCACACCCAGCAGCCCCCATGGCTACCGTTCCCACACCCATTCCACATTTTCTCTGTGGACATTGGATTGGTTGTGTCCATTGCACACCTATGTCAAGTGAGGGCTTAGATTCCACATGGGTACTGGATGCACTCTTCCTGCTTCTAGTTGTAGACACTCTAGGCTCCATGTTGTGGTGGTTGACCTTCTTCAACTCCATGTCAGCTGAGTGGAGTAAGTCCAATAAGTCAAAGTGTAGGAGCTGAAGTCTGTTGAGGCTCTGGGCCTGGGTGTCATATTATCAGTCCAGAGATTCAAATCCCCTACATATATCTTAAACTCAGCACCAACTACAATTCCAATAAAGTAGCATGCAAGTCTTGTGAAAAGAGATCCCCTCTGAGTCCATTTCCATCACGCAGAAACACCAGCTCCAAAGAAGGGCCATCTGTCATGGCAGTGAACCCCTTCTGCCATGACCATAGAACCCGTGGGTCTCTTTATCCCTCAAAAGAACCAATACCTGGGGTTGTATCTACCTTATCTGTCTCTTAGACTCTGTTCAGTTGTACATAGGGGTATTCCTTCTGACAACCTCCAGACTCATTTTTAGAGACTCATAGCCTTATAATCTCATTTCTCCTTTCCATTTCCCCCTTACATTAGGTCAAACCGCTTCCCGAAGTCATGTTATTATATGTAGACAGGTATATTCTGCTGTTCCGCATTGAATCTTTAATTCAAGGTCATTTTCTAGTTGCTTCTTCAGCTGGTATGTGGTAGTGATCCCTCGGTGCCAGGGAGGCTCATCCCCGGGTGTCGTGTCCCATGCTGGGGGGAATGCATCACATCTACACGCTGAGTTTGGCTGTGAGAGTGGCCACATTTGAGTAACATGAAGGCTGTCAGGAGGAAACCCCCAGGCACAATGCTACTCTAGGCCTTGTTCTTATTGCAGGTGCATAGGCTCAAAAGTGTAGCCATTAGTATCAAGAGCCCACTGTTGGGCCCTCCTTCCTTCCTGGTTCTTGCCGTTGCACCTGGAGGATTGCCGCTGCTCTCCCAGGGCCCACAACAGTGACCCCCCGGCCAGGAGCCCAGTACCCCCCCAGCTGTTGTTTTTAATTGTTTCCACTATGAGTATATATAGACATTACCATATACCCTGGGCATATGCCCTGTATAACTCCCTGTCAACCATATATATCCTGTCAATAACATCCCATATCAGTATTCCTCCGCTGCCATTGTTGAACCACTCTGTGATCCAAAACTTCCCGTAAAGTGAATCCCAACATAATGTCAGCTTCAGAAGAGTCTTAGATCACCAAAATTCATATATACAATATACAGTATTTCCCCAGATCCACCATAAAACCTTTTCCCTTCCACAGCAATAATCTTTTAACTTATTCATATCATATTTCCTGAAACTGATGTACAGATTCCGAAACTATAGTTTTCAAGCAAGGTAACATTTGTGCTTACTATGTGGTCCATACTTTAGGTTGTACAGTTTTCTAAATTTTTTAGTTATCCTATGTTTTGTCTTATGGTTTTCATTATTAGTCTGTCGTCCCCTATATGTTTTTGGTGTAATATTAGCTGTTTTATATTCATCCTCATGTACTCTCACATAACTCCTCTTTTGCCCCCTTATTTACCTTTGTTCTATCCATTGCACGTCCATTTTCCCCTCCCCTTAGGGCCCACAACGCCTGCCAATCTAATGCCCTGGGAGCCGTCCTTTCTCACGAGAGATACAGTTCTCTCTATTCGACAGCATTAGTCTTTCCCAGGATATGGGTTCACCCCACCCAATGGTAGAACCCACCTTGGCAAAATGAGCCTTCAGCTATTCCCTCCGGAGTCCGTCCCGCATCAGACCATACCCCCTGAGCGTCCTAACCAGGTGACCCTCCTACTTATACTTTGATACGTTTTACTCAACATTTAGTTCTCAACGAACTTCTGGCACTCTCCCATGTTTGTATGTTGCCCCTCCCTCCCACCTATTTCTTGGACCATATTACCCTCTTCCCATCCCCAGCCCCCCTCAAACCCAGAAAACCCCACCCGAAGGTAACCCCTTGCCCCCATTTTGTCCCTTCTTTGTGCTCATACTTACCCCCAGCTCATCACAGATTCCACCCCTACAGACATTAACTCACATCCTTCCTCTACCCCCCGATTTCCAGTAAGCCACTTTTCCAGACTCTAGCTCTCTGAGGCAGTTAACTTATTTCATATCATTGAGGTCATATAGTATTTGTCCTTCAATGCCTGGGTTGCTTCACTTAACATAAGATTCTCAAGGTTCATCCATGTTATCACGTGCGATTGTAGTGTATTGGTTCTTACAGCTGAGTAGTATTCCATTGTGTGTATATACCACATTTTATTGATCCACTCATCTGTTGATGGACTTTTGGATTGATTCCAACTTTTGGCGATGGTGAACAATGCTGCTATGAACATTGGTGTACATATATCGGTTTGTGTCCTTGTTTTCAGATCTGATGGGTATATACCCAGCAGTGGTATTGCTGGGTCATATGGCAAATCTATGGATAATTTTTTGAGAAACTGCCAAACTGTCCTCCAGAATGGTTGGATCCTTCTGCATTCCCACCAGCAATGGATGAGTGTTCCCCTTTCTTCACATCCTCTCCAGAATTTGTATTCTACTGTTTTTTTCATGGCTGCCAATCTTATGGGAGTAAGATGGTATCTCATTGTAGTTTTGATTTGCATTTCCCTGATAGCTAGGGATTTGGAGCATTTTTTCATGTGCTTTTTAGCCATTTGTATTTCTTCTTTGGAGAAGTGTCTGTTTAAATCTTTTTCCCATTTTTTTAAATGGGTTGTTTATCTTTTTGTTTTCGAGATATATGAGTTCTTTATATATGCAAGTTATAAGTCTCTTATCAGATATATGGTTGCCAAATATTTTCTCCCATTGTGTGGGTTCCCTTTTTACTTTCTTGACAAACTCCTTTGAGGTGCAGAAGGCTTTAATTTTGAGGTAGTCCCATTTATCTATTTGTTCTTTTGCTGCTCGTGCTTTTGGTGTGATATTCATGAAGCCATTTCCTATTACAAGGTCCTGTAGATGTTTCCCTACACTGCTTTCTAAGGTCTTTATGGTCTTGGCTCTTATATTTAGGTCTTTGATCCATCTTGAGTTGATCTTTGTATAAGGTGTGAGATGGTAATCCTCTTTCATTCTTCTACATATGGCTATCCAGTTCTTGGAGGAACTTTATGTGTCTGTTTCTCACCAAACCAAATTTCTCTTTTAAAAAATCTTTGCTAAAGTCATTGGCTCACTTTACAAAAAAATTAATATTAGTTTATTTGTCCTACTGATAAACTATAAATCAGAAATGTATTCGCTTTCCTTAATATTATCTAGTTATTTTTTTAAATCCTCATTTCTGCTTTAAAATCTAGCTGGACAAAAGGATAAGATAAGTATGTTTTCTTTCAACATTATTGAAACAAAATTTCCACATATGTATGTCATATTTCTTCAGGACTAACCATCTACTCCCAAAGAACAATAGTAAGTGAAATAAGCCTGGTAGTTTTATGATTATTAGCAGCCTTTTCAGAGCATCTCAGTTATGTAATCTAAGAGTAAAATTCTCTCATTTAAATAAGTCATGCTTTCAAAATGTTTTGTACTTATTTACATGAGGTATGTCACCAAATACCACAAGCGCAAATCCACTTAAAATATAGTGTTTTATTATTCTTTAAAAATGATGCAAATGGGGGAAAAAACTGAACTTGAAAGAATTTGTATGCTTCAATATTCATATTTTTGACATAGTGTTATCTCAAAATATTATTTTAGAATAACTTGCCTATGGAAAAGTTCATTCTATTAAAGGACTAATAAATAATAACCAGAAATACAGAGACTCCAATCATAAAGTTACTTGAAAACTAAGAGAATATCTGTCTTAAAGCAAAGGAATGAGCACAGATAATATTAGCCTTTAAAATATCCTTCAGAAAAGTAGTAGAGATTTCCAACTACAATATCAGAATCCATTACTTCTAAGATTAGCTCTCATCCACATCCAGGACCTAAGTCCATCCAAGACCCAGCCTTCAGAAATTGAATTAGTGATGCCATGAAGATAGATCTCATTGACCCAGTCTTTGAAAATAGAATTAGTAATGTCATGAAGATAGATCTCATTGTGACCACATGTACAATTAGGAGGAAGACTGGCAGAGAGCAGGAGAGAATCAGGGGAGAGGGGGAAGGGGAAGGAAACACAGAAGAGGGAGGGAGAGAGAGAGAGAAGGGAAGAGGGAGAGAAAGAGAAGTTTATCACCACTTCAAAACTACCTATTTGACTTAAAGGAAAAAGGAAACTCTTTGCATCATGCATTAGCATCCTGTTAATTCTGTAAATTTTTACTACAAACATAAAAGTAAACCTCACTCTAAACACAAATTTTTAAATAATATTCTTCTTGTTCTCCTCAAGCAGAGCTTCTAAAGAAGCCCAACTTTTAAAAATATAATTTGTGAATGTTTGAATTAATCTAAATAATACATATATCAATTACTTTTAAAAAGATCTAATGCATACCGTGATGGTTAGGCCAATGTGTTGACTCAGCCAGGTAATTGTGCCCAGTTGTTTGGTCAAGCAAACACTAGCTAACTGTAATAAGGACATTTATGGACTTAGGTCACCAGTGACTTTACTGCATAGATTGCTGATTACATCTACATCAATTAGGGAGATTGCCTTCAGCAATGAATGATGCTTTATCCAAAGAGGTGAATGCATTCAAAGGGGAAGTGATTCCAGCATTCAGGGAGAATTCCCCAGCTCCTGTTTGGATTGCCAATGTCTCCCAGAAACTTATCAAAGACCTTCACTGGACTTTCATCAGAGCCCCTGGTTTGAAGCCTGCCTGTGGAACCTGGACTTGTGCATCGACATGGTCATGTAAGAGACTCTTATACAATCTTTAACTATTGACAAATATCTCCTGTTGATTCTGTTTCCTTAGAGAACCCTGACTAACACAACTGGTACAGGGAGTGGTTCTTGAGGAACAGAATCTTAAATATGGGATGTCTGAGATGCTTCTGGGAGTTTTGCAATTGGTTCTTTACTCTAATTGGACTCAAGGTTACTAATGGCTCCCTTTCCAATAATGAAGAGGCTGTTAATAATCCATGGCATTAGTTGGCAAAGGAGATATGCAAAATATTATCACTGGATCCCCCTACTTCCATGCTTATAAGGAACAAGGATCAGGATGAGAGTGTTTTCAACACCTTAACAGAGTTTTGTGGAGTCAAAGGTATGATGATGTTGGCTGGCTCCATCTAGATACTCTCTATACTGTTACAAAAGAAAGATGAATTAAAGGCTTCAGATTTGAAACCTAAACACCACATGAATTATGCAAAAGTTTCTATGTGTGTTCTGAAAGAAGATCTTGTCTCCTGTAGCCACGGGCTCAAAATATCTGAGAACTAAACTTAGACTCTCATTGTATGAGTAGTGAAGTTAAAAAGGAAACTAGTTGGGGTTTAAGATATAGTTGGGGTTTAAGATATATTTAGGGGATTTGAATCTCTGGACTGACAATGTGATAGCCAGGTCCTGAGCCTCAACAGACTCCAGCACCTACAATCTGATCTATTGGACTTACCACACTCAGCTAAGATGGAGTTGAAGAAGGACAACCACCACACCATGGAGTCTAGAGTGATTACAACTGAAAATGGGAGGATTGCATCCAGCATCCATGTGGAATCTGAGCCTCCTCTTGACATAGAGGTGCAATGGACACAACCAATCCAATGTCCACATAGAAGAGGTGGCATTGGATTGGGAAAAGTGGACATGGTGGATGATGGGTATGGGGAAAGGCAGGAAGAGATGAGAGGTGGAGGTGTCTTTGGGACATGGAGCTGCCCTGGATGGTGCTTCAGAGGTAATCACCGGACATTGTAAATCCTCACAGGGCCCACTGGATGGAATGGAGGAGAGTATGGGCCATGATGTGGACCATTGTCTATGAGGTGCAGAGGTGCCCAAAGATGTATTTACCAAATCCAATGGATGTGTCATGATGATGGGAACGAGTGTTGTTGGGGGGGGGGGGAGAGGGGGGGGTGGGGGGGTGGGGTTGAATGGGACCTCACATATATATTTTTAATGTAATATTATTACAAAGTCAATAAAAAATAAAAAAATTAATAAAAAAAAAAAACATAAAAAAAGGAAACTAAAATCTCAACCTCACGCGTTTTTTGCAGTTAAAATGAAGGCATTGATTGGAAAGGAGTGGAACCCAGAGGATTGGAACAGAGACATATAGGATGATGATAATATTGGTGGGGACATTGGAACTCTAAATTCTCCTGAGACCTTCCCAATTAGCCTGTGATGTCTTGCCTTGTGGAAACAACACCTTGCCAACTTTGTACCACCCAGCCTCCAGCCTGCCCCAGGTGTCTGGACCCCTTCAAGTCCTAAGGTGGGTAGCAGCCAAACTGATGCCTACACTTCCCAGCTCTCGCCTGCCCTAAAGAGTCTAGGCCTCCTTCTAGCCCTGAGGCAGGTACCAACCAAACTCCAGCAGGCACTGCCCAGCCTCCAGTCTGCCCTGAGGAATCTGTTTTCCAACCCCAGCATAAAGAGATTAATCCTGACTCGCCAAAAGAAAATACAAAGGAATGCCCTGAGGTCAGTAGTTTGCAAGGCATTTCTAATCCTTTTTCTTACCCACTCCCACCAGCTCTCTTGTCTTTGACACCTATTACTAGACTAAACTCACAATTCCCCTAAGGTGAAATACAAAGTGTGACCCATGAAAAAGTATGGTATACTCTGAAAGAACTGCATGAGTTTTCCAATTTATATAGACATAAATCAGGGGAATGTGTGTGGGAATAGATACTACCGGTGTGGGATAATGGTGGAAGGAATATAGAGTTGGATCAGACTGAATTTATTGAAATGGGCATACTAAGGGCTCTAACAGTTTGTTCAGGTGACTGACTGAAACATGGACCAAAAGATGGCCTAGAATGTCTGAGGTTGAGATGCCTGATTTGCCCTGGTATACAGTAGAAGAGGGAAGGGCTTAAGAGATTGGAAGATGAGAATGTTTGAACGGGTTTATGATTTGAGACCAGCACACTCACTTCAGGAATGTGCAGAGTCCTTAAACCAGAACTGTGAGAAATAAATTTGTAAGACTAACTTCATCTTCCCTGAAAAGCTCTGTGGTTGCTCTTTTCTATAGTCCAGATAGTACTTTTGGGAGGGCTGTAATGGAATTAGAATCGTTAAACATTATGGGGATGATCAGATCTCAGGCTGGTAAAAGTCAAATATCAGCAGTTAATGGTCAAAGACAAGGTGAGTGTGATTACAGCAATAAAAGGCAGATTCAGAGCAGCAATCAAAATAGTCCAAGACCCATGGAGTTACGTCATTGGCTAATACATCATGGGGTACCTGGAAGTGAAAGAGATGGGCAATCTACTGAATTTCTTCTCAATCTGTATAAACAAAAGAGTTCTAGGTTGAGTGAACAGAACCCTAACTCAAATTACAGACACAGAGAATAACGGCCTCTTAATCAATTCCCAGACTTGAGACAGTTTACAGACCCAAGTACCTTGAGTGAGGAGAAGGCCAGGTCTCCCTGGGGAAGGTCTCTATTAAAGTGTCAAAAATTTATACTGTTAATCTTCCTCCCATCTTTCCCAAAGAAGAACTACACCCTTTTACTAGAGTAACTATGCATTGGAGAAAAGGAAATGATCAGACATTTCAGGGATTAGGCACTGGCTTAGAAATGACATTTATTCCATGAGATCCAAAACTCACTGTGGTCCACCAGTCAGGATAGGGATATATGGAGGTGATTAACAGAATTTTAACTCGGGTCTGTCTCACAGTTGGACCAATGGGTCTTCCCCAGACCCATTTTGTGGTTATTTCCTCTGTTCCAGAATGCATAGTTGGAATAGTAATACTCAGTAACTGACAAAATCCCCACATTGGATCCCTTACTTGTGAAGTGAGGGCTATTATGGTTGGAAAGGACAAGTGGAAGTCACTAGAACTGTCCCTAACTAACAAAGTAGTAAATCAAAAGTAATACCAGAATCCTGGAGGGATTGCAGAGATTAGTATCACCATCAAAGATTTGAAGGATGCAGGGTGGTGATTCCTACCACATCCCCATTCAACTCTCCTACTTGACTTGTGCAGAAAATGTATGGATCTTGAGGATGACAGTAGATTATCATAAAATTAACCAGGTGGTGACTCCAACTGCAGCTTCTGTCCTAGATGTAGTATCAATGCTTGAGCAAATCAACACATTCTCTGGTACCTGGTATGCAGCTGATGATCTGACAAATACTTTTTTTGCAATTGTTATTAGTAAGGACTACCAAAAACAATTTGCTTTCAGCTGCTAAGGCCAGCAGTATACCTTCACTTTCCTGCCTCAGGGTTACATGAACTCTCCAGCCCTATGTCATAATATTGTCTGCAGAGACTTTGATCTTCTTTTCTTCCATGACATCATACTTGCCCATTACATTGATAATATCAGGTTCGTAGTGAGCAAGAAGTAGCAAAGACTCTAGGTTTATTAGTAAGGCATTTGCATGAGAGAGGATGGGAGATAAATCCAACTAAAATACAGGGTCCTTCCACCTCAGTGGAATTTCTAGGTGTTCAGTGGTGTGGGGCATGTTGAGATATCCCTTCTAAAGTGAAGGATAAGCTGTTGCATCTGGACCCTCCTATGACCAAAAAAGAGGCACAACCCTTAGTTGGTTTCTTTGGATTTTGGAGACAACACATTCCTCATTTGGGTGTGCTACCCCAGTCCATTTACCGAGTGAACAGAAAAGCTGCTAGTTTTGATTGGGACTGGAATAAGAGGAGGCTCTATGACAGGTCTAGGCTGCTCTGCAAGCTGCACTACCACTTGGGTCATATGATCCAGCATATCCAATAGTGCTGCAGGTTTCAGTGGCAAATAGAGATTCTGTCTGGAGTCTTTGTCAGGGTCTTATAGAAGAATCACAATGCAGACACTGAGAATTTTGGAGCAAAACCCTGCCATCCTCTGCAGATAACTACTCTTCTTTTGAGAAACAGCTTTTGGCCTGCTACTGAGCCTTAGTAGAGACTGAACATTAACCACGGGCCATCAATTTACCATGAGACCCGAGTTCCCTATCATGAGCTAGGTATTTTCTGACCCACCAAACTATAAAGTTGGGTGTGCACAGCAGCACTCCATATTAAAGTGGAAATGGTATATATGAGATAGGGCTTGAGCAGGTCCTGAAGGCACAAGTAAATTACATGAGGAAGTAGCCCAAATTCCCATGGTCGCCACTTCTGCCATGTTACCTTCTCTTTCCCAGCCCACAGCTTTGGCTTCTTGGCGAGTCCCTTACAATCAGTTGACCGAGGAAGAGAAAACTTGGGCCTGGTTTACACATGGTTCTGCACGATATGCAGGTATCACCCAAATGTGGATAACTGCATAACTGCAGCACTTTTATGGGACATTCCTGAAGTATAGCGGTGAGGGTGAATCCTCCCAGTGGGTAGAACTTAGAGTAGTGCACCTGGTTGTTCATTTTGCTTGGAAGAAATGTCCAGTGGTGTGTTTGTACACTGACTCAAGTGCTGTTGCCAATGGTTTGGATAGGTGGTCAGGGACTTGGAATGAACATGATTGGAAAATTGGTAACAAAGGGGTCTAGGGAAGAGGTATGTGAATACAAACCTTTCTGAGTGGGCAAAAACATGAAAATATTTGTGTCCCACATGAATGCTGACCAGAGGGTGAGTTCAGCAGAGGAGATTTTAATAATCAAGTGGATAAAATGACCCACTCTGTGGCTAATGCTCAAGTTTTTTCCCTAGCCACTCCTATCATTGCCCAATGGGCTCATGAACAAAGTGGCCATGGAGGTAGGGATGGAAATTATATGTGGGCTCATCAAAATGGACTTCCCCTCACCAAGGCTAACTTGGCTACAGCCTCTGCTGAGTGCCCAATCTGCCAACAGCAGAGATCCACACTCAGCCCCGGATTGGCCACTGCCTCAATGTGATCAACCTGCTACCTGGTGGCAGGTTGACAACATTGGACCTCTTCCACCATGGAAAGGGCAGCAATTTGTTTTAACTGAAATGGACACATACTCCAGATATGGGTTTGCATTTTCTTTACACGCTTCTTCCAAAACTACCATTCATAGACTTACCAAATGTCTTATCCACTGCCATGACATTCCACACAGCATTGCTTATGATTAAGGAACCCATTTCATAGCAAATGATGTGCGGGAATGGGCATATGCCCATGGAATTCACTGGTCTTGCCATATTCCCCATCACCCTGAGGCAGATGGATTGATGGAATAGTGGAATTATCTTTTGAAGACTCAATTATGGCACCAGCTAGGTGGCAATACCGTGCAGGGCTGGAGCAATGTTCTCCAGGAGGCTGTGTATGCTCTAAATCTACAGGTTTTTGGTCCCAAAAGAGGAAGTGTTGCCACCAGGGAACACAACAGTGATTCCATTGAATGGAAGTTAAGACGGCCACCTGTCCACTTTGGGCTGCTCTTCCATCTGAATCAACAGGTAAATAAGGGAATTTCTGCACTGACTGTGGTGACTGATCCTGACTACCAAGGGGAAATAGGACTGAATCTATATAATGAGGGTAAAGAAGAGTTTGCCTGGAATACAGGAGATCCTCCAGGGCATCTCTTAGTAATACCATGCCATGTGATTAAAGTCAATGGAAAATTGCAATAACCCAATCCAAGTAGGACTAACAAACTCCAAGAATCTTCAGGAATGAAAGTTTGGGTCACCCTACCAGGCAAAGACCCACAGCCAGCTGAAGTACTTGCTGAGGGTATTGGGAACATGGAAAATGTAATGGAAAAAGGTAATGATAAATATAAACTTCAACTATGTGACCAGTTACAGAAATGAGGACTGTAATGGTCATGAATCTTTCTTCCTTGTTTCATTATGATTATGATTGTGTATGTATAGAACGTGAGTTTTTTTGTCTTCTTCCCCAACATTTTCCCTTATCATATGACAAGTTGAATCAGTTTCATGTCATAATATTTAAGGAAGTGATGTTTAAGAGTGATTATTACCCAAGAACTTGCACCCTCTTCTGTAGGTAATTAATGTGTTTCTGGTTGTATGCAGGAGAGTTGAACATTGTTATGCAGGAATATATATATATAAATGTGTGTGTGTGTGTGCGTGCATGCACATTTCTGTTATTGCTTTTACTTAGAAACTCAGTATGGTTTAAGGTAATGTGTATGGTTGCCAAGTTGACAAGGGATGGACTGTGATGGTTAGGCTAATGTGTCAACTCGGCCAGGTAATTGTGCCCAGTTGTTTGGTCAAGCAAGCACTGGGCTTAATTGTAACACAAGGACTTTAGTCACCAGTGACTTTACTGCGTACATAGCTGATTACATTTACATCAATCAGGGAGATTGCCTTCAGCATGAGTGATGCTTTATCCAATCCCTTGAATACCTTAAAAGGGGAAGTGATTCCAGCATTCAGGGAGAATTCCCCAGCTGGTGTTTGGACAGCCAAAGTTTGCCAGAAACTCATCAAGGACCTTCATTGTACTTTCATCAGAGCCGCTGGTTTGCAGCCTGCCTATGAAACCTGGACTTGTGCTTCCCTACTGTCATGTAAGAGACTCATAAAATATCTTACTATTGATAGATATCTTCTGTTGATTCTGTTTCCTTACAGAATCCTGACTAATACACATTTTAAACATAAGTAAGGCACTTAAAACAATCAAAGTAAACACAGAGCAAATTCAAATATTCATTATCTGGAATACAGAATAGTCTATTTTTTTTTTTTTTTTTTCATTCCTCTTTAAGGGATGTCTGCCAGGGAAGATATGGACATATCTTGCAGCCATCTCCCATCCCTAGCCTACTCTCATATCCTTTTTGATTGTGTGCAGTTGATTCAGTATATATCCACCTGCAGCTTTTTGGAGCTGTTAGAGCTAATGAAAAGACCTGGCCATACCTAAAAAACAGAAACCAGGAACCAGGAGCCCAGCTGTTTGTGAGGGCAGGATCTCTCAGTAGCAGGGATGCCTCCCTCAGGGTTTTATAAATACCCTGCCATCTGGCAACACAGTTTTGTCTTTCCTTTCCCATAAGAAGTGGGGCTTGTGGAGCTGCCATCCACATACACCAACCTAAGTAGTTTGTCCTCCCAGGAAGATCAACCATGATGAAATCTCTTACCCTCCTCTTTTGGACCCTTTGTGCTATGTAAGTAATAAAGTGTTCATTTGCTGAAAGTTTCTGTTTTGCCTGAGCCTGTGTACTCATGATGCTTTGTGTAGCAACTTGCTTCACCATGTCTATAGAAAATTAGGGACCATACTTCTCCATATACTGCTAAGGGGTTATTCATTGTACCAAAACTTTTCCCTGCCCCCTGATTTGTTTCTTTGTGAATTTGCTTAATGAAAAAGTAATATCTCAACTTCTTTAAGTGAAGATTTACAGTATTTCATGAATTCAAATACACAACCTTTCCCCTCATTTTAGCATCTCTGAAATCAGAACATATCTTATAATTGATGGTGTGATGGTGTTGTCATAATTTTGTTGGTAGTGTTTTGTATTTCTTTCATTTTTAGTGGTACATAGGATAATCGTGCATTCTGCTATTGACAGCATCTTAGTTTTGAGGATACACGGTGTTATATTTAGTTCAAACAATGTAATGTCAGTATAAGAATGTTGTATGTGTCAGAGGAAGAGGGATAATAATACAGGCAAGAGCTTCCAGACAACAAACTCTTTCTATCTCTGCTGTATAGTGAGAATATACTCGGCCCAGCCTCTAGCCTCCAAACCAGTCATATATTGAAAATAAAATACTGCCCTATATATATGTAAGTAATTCACAGAAGTACCCAATGCACCATCATGAAGAAATGGCTCTCTCAAGGTTAACAGTGGTGAACACCTTGCAAAGTCTAGTAGCCAATTTTCTGCCTTTGATTCACTCAACTTCATAGCAAAGGTATCAAAGCTGATTACACTCTTCTTGAAGTATTTTTTTCACTTGAAATATTTTCTACATATGGAAGAACTTGCTCTTGGTTTTCTTCCTATGCCACTACTTGCTCTTCTCAGTTTCATTTTATTTTTTTTCAGTTACAGAAAGGTTTATAATAGGGAAAGAATATTTCATAAACTTCTCATTCCTATCTTTACGTAGATTTTTCTTTCAGTCTTTATATAAATCTTCTGTTGTGGTAATCAGGATCTACATATACTTTTGTGAAATGTCTTTCCTGTTTAACATTATGGTTATCATCCACACTTTTCTTTGTTGCCTTCCTATCGTCCTCATTATCATTTCTCCCCCTTAATCCCTCCCCTTCCCTGATAACCTCTGATCTACTTCTTTCACTGTGAATTTGCTATTTCTAGTCATCCCTTACAAGTGATATCATATATTTGTCCTTATGCGCCTTGCTGTGTTTATTAAACATTAGAGTTTCAAGTCTCTTCCAGATTGGAGCATGTTTCCTCTGTCTCTTTTAAGTGCTAAAGTTAAGTTTTGCAGTTCTTAATTAATTTTTTTACTCTTAGCCCTCTTCTCTACTCTTTCTTCACTCTCTGCCTAGGTGATCCTTAATAAAGACTTCCAAATGAAGAGGTGTAGATGTAGAAATTGATATTGATATAGATGCAGTTATAGATTACAGAATCTTCAGTATTAAGATTTCTTCTCAGACGTCTTCTTTGGCCCAAGTGTTGTTAGAGCATCGTTAAGTTTTTTAATATATACACTTTTTATCTTGATTTATTATCTGAAAATTAGTTATGTATTAAAATTTATAATGTCTTATTTATTCATTTTATATAGTAATCTTAGACAAAACAAACTGGCTATGTAGTCTTATGAGCTATATGAATTCATTTAATCATATAGCTCATAAGATCATATTTAGCTCTCATAAAATTATTTAGGTAAATATTGGATGACTGTTAATCTACAAAGAAAATGTTAGTAAGTTACAAAAATATAAGTTTACTCAAAAATGTCCTGTCTGAGTTTGCCTAGGATGCTATGACAAATACCACACCCTGGTGGTAATTTATGACTTAAGCAACAATAATTGATTATCTCACAGTTTTGGAAGCTAAAAGTCCAAAATCAAAGACTTGACAGACCATCCTTTCTCCTAGCTTCTGTAGCATTCTGATCCTGCTTGACACAATCCTTGGGATTCCTTGGCTTGGATTTCTACCTCTGTTCCATGGTGATCTGCTTCATTCTCTGACTTCTGACTTCTAATGACTTTCGGCTTCTACTGACTACTTCTGAGTTTCCTTTCTTTATAAGGCTTCCAGGAGTACAGATGAGGGCCCATATGATTCAGTTTAGCCTCATCTAAATAGAATCTTTGAAAATCCTACTCACAAATGGAGTCAACATCATAAATAAAATAATAACTTCAAAAGTCCCTTTTACAAACGGGCTCACACTCACAGGAAAGTGTATTAAAACTTGAGTTTGTGTTTATAGAGGAAATCACTTAATCCCCAACATTTCTATTAACTAGAGACTTAAGAAGATGAGTATTCGATCTTTGATAGTACAAAGCAAAAGCATCTCTTTCCCTTCCTCCAGAACTCTCATTTATTTGAAAGAAAATGTTAGAATCAGAGTATATTAAAAATAGTGTTCAAAAAATAAGGAAATAATAAAGCAAGGGACCAGAGAGTTTGAGAATAACCCAGAAAATAGCTGCTAAGAGAACCAGAATCCACTGCCAAAATTTTTAGAAGAAAGAATAATTCTTTTTGAGGGAGTCCAAGAGACAGTATAAGCTTAACATGACAAAAGTAAAAATCTGGAAAAGGCAGCGGGTTCCAACGTAATTAATTAGTGTACTAAAATCAGAATATCTAGGCCAGTTGGTTCCTACCTTCTATTCACATTCCTGTCTCTATGCTCACTGGAATGATTTTGTCTGGGGATTTAATGGTAATGATACTACTAATAATAAATAGTCGTTTATCACTTGTCCAAGTGATAAACAACTATTTATAGTTTTCCCAACAGCACTTATTAAAGTACCTCCTCACTGAATTAAGATAATGCCTTTAACATATACAAAACCTCCATATAAAATTGGGACTATTTTTTCCTATTGTTCTGTTAGTTTATTCACATAGTAATACTATGCCGTTTTAATTATAGAGGCAATATCTATAGCTGCTTTACTGTTTAATATAGCTAAACCTCAACTTCTCTCTTAGAATTTTCATGGCTACATTTGCTTGTTCATTCTTGCAAATTCACATTGTAATGAAATCATAAATTCTCACTAAAAATAAAAGAATGGTTAATCCATTAATTTTATAGCTTAATTTAGGATGTACTGAAAATGTTATGATATAAATACTCACTTTCCAAAAACACAGTATGTTTTTAAGGATGTTTTTAAAATTTTAGTCACATAAGTTCAGATAATTGCTTATTAAGTTTATATCTTTGTGTTTTATTTATTTAGTCATTTGCTATCATAAAAGCAATAATCTATTCTATTCTATGTACTTTCTAGTTGTTTGTGCATATAAATGCTATTGATTTTTATACATTGATTTTATTACCTGCTGTCAATGATATGCTGATTTGTAACATTGGCCAATTCCCGTGGAAAAAAAAAATTCTCAACAAGGCCAATTTCAAAATTCCAATGGTTAATCAACTGACTCACAAAATTCCTGAGTTTTTAACAATCTGCTTTCTGTGGAAGACAACTCCAGGATTATGCCGCCTGCTATTTTACTAAATTATTTATTTGTTTGTTATATTATTTTCATTGATCCTTTTGAGTTTTCCAAATATATATAATCTGCAAATATAGTTTCACCTTTTATTTTCACTTATAATTTTAACCATTTTCTAATGTTTAATTGTATTTGATCATATTCCTAAAAACTGTAAAATATTACTGGAGATGGTTACCATCTCTTCCTTGTTGATTTTAGCAGAGTAGTTTCGAATGTTTTTCACTGAATAACCTTCCAGTCTTTGTGTATGTTTCTGTGTGTGTTTCTGCATGTGTAATTATGTCAATGATATATATATGAATCACTATTTTTAATGTAAATTAATGTTCATGTTGAATTTTGTATGATGCTTTCTTTCTAATTAAGGCACATCTATGCAGATAATAGACCTTTCCAAGGGTATATTAATATGATAGATTGTATTAATGACTGTCTTAATAATGAATCAC
The DNA here is from genome assembly GCF_030445035.2 of Dasypus novemcinctus. NCBI lineage: Eukaryota > Metazoa > Chordata > Mammalia > Cingulata > Dasypodidae > Dasypus > Dasypus novemcinctus. The sequence continues at coordinate 24,774,407 of NC_080675.1, forward strand.
CATTTTGTTTCTGGAATAAATTTCCCTTGATCATTTTCTTATGCTATTGTATTCTATTACCTAAACTCTTTCTAAATTTTTTATATCAATATTCATAAATTTGATTGGTCTATACACCTTTTTTGGTGCAATCTAGAGTGTGGGGGGGTTGGGTTGGGCTATCCATGGAACTGTGGGTAGGGTTGGGGGAAGGAGCAGGTGAACTCTGGGGATTTGCAGATCTGTGGTTAAAACTACGATATTGCGAATGTTCTTTTGGCAAACTTGGCAGATGAGGGTTACTGGTGTAGGGTGTTAGATGTGTAGGGGGGTATATGGAATAGGGTGCACCTGGGCCAGGCTTCCATGGAGTATGAAAACATTCATCTTGTCATAGTGTGTTATATATCAGTGGGTGGAGACCCACACAAAAATCAGGAAAATATTAAACTCCCATACTGGGGAGTCCTGCTATGTTCTCAATTAGAGGGACAAGAATCCCTTGAGAACATGGGCAGTGCCTAATAAAAGAAAAGAGATGAATGTGTCAAGCCATCAATATTATTTCAAGTAACTATCAATCTTATTCTTCAAAAACTGAAATTTAGGAGTTACCATAGGTTCTAAGGGAAGGGGTAGGAAAGAATAGAATAGATGGAACATAGGGATTTTTAGGACATTAGAATTGTTCAGTATGATCTTGAAGTAACAGATACAGGCCATTTTAACTCTTGTCAAAACCTATAAACGTGTGAGGTCCAAAATTTAAACTGACCATGGTTAGTAGCAATGCTCCAACATTTGTACATCAGTTGTAGCAAATGTACCACCTGCATGTAAAATATCATTATTAGGGGAGAGTGGATAAAGTGAAGGCATTGGGTAGATTGGAATCCCTTATACTCTATATGCGACTTTCCTATAACCTAAAGCTTCTTTGAAGATAAAATGAAAAAATAAAACAAAATAAAACACTGGGGGGATATACAGAATATGATAGAATATTGAAAGAGTTGTAAGTATATTGATCTTCAAATTGCCTAAGGAGATGGGTAATCTAATCTAATTTCACTTTTCCTCTTTAAAAGAAAATTGATTTATTGAAATCTATATTTAAATAATAAGAATCCTTTCATTAGAAATTGTATATTGCAAGTGATGTGAATTAGATAATTATATTCTTATACCTGTCTTTAATTCAGTTACACTGGTTGTGCTACTTCCATGTCACATATGAGGAAAATGGATGCATAACTTGGGTATTCATTTGGTTAAATAGCAACAATTAATTCCAACCCAGTCTGCTTTGTATTAGATCAAAATTCCCTATAATATTGTACTGCCACTCCCCTCTGGTGGAGAAAATAGGGTACACAAAGTCCTCCACTACTGTGCTTCCCCTAGCAAATGGTTTGGAAATAGAACCTATAACCTTGGGGCATAAGTGTCCTGTGTGAACAACTAACAAGGCAGTGATATCATAAAAATCTTTGCCTCATTTCTTGATACCATATAGTCAATAACTCTTCATGGGTGATCAAATAATAGTTCAGAACTTCCAATAAATAATACTAATTTTTGAGGCTCTTAAATATCCATAAAAAATGACTGAGATGGTTAGTTTTGTATGTTAACTGGAACAGACTATGATGTCCATTTGTTTGTTCAAACACTAATTCAATTAGTGGGGTGAAGGTATTTGAAGATGATATTAGCATCTATAAACAGTTCACCTTAAGTAAAGGAGATTATCCACCATAACGTGAATGAGCTTCTGCCAATCACTTAGAAGATTTTAGAGCAAGAACTAATGGTTTGAAGGATTAGAAGAATTTCTACTTCAAGACTTCAACCTCAACTTTTACAAGAATTTCCAGATGGCTGGCCTGCTGTACAGAATTAGAGCTTGCCATACCCCTTAATGGTCTGAGTGTATTACTTAAAATAAATATCTTTATATATGCATAGATACTTACATACATATATATGTATACACATATGTGTGTGTAGGTGTGTATATGTGTATACATTTATGAAAATGTGTGTGTAAGAGAATCTGTTGGTTTTCTTTTTTGGGGGAACCCTGATTATATGAAGACTAAAATACATTGAATATTTATTTGGTCACTTGACTTTTGTCTTTCAAGAGTTAGTTTGTAGCCTTTTCCTGGCATTCTAATTTATAAATGGACTTTACTATTGGAATTTAGGAGAAAAAACAAAAGATATGAAGAACAGTATATTCTAGGGTAGTATAAAAACAACTGTTTTCTTTCATGGGAAATAGGCCCTTTATGGGAAAAATTGACAATTAAATTAATTACAATTTATCCTTCTTTTCTCCTAATAATGGAATTAAAAGGCAGGAAATTTTAAAAGCCAATAAATTAGCATGAATTAAGTAAAATGACAATAAGCTTTAAATAATAAACCTTTAATTATAATTATTAATAATGATAATTAATACACCCTCTCTTGCTTTGTTTTTAAAATAAAGGCCTTAAATTGCTCTAATAAGATTTAATATAATTCCAAAATTCCTGTGAATATAATAAATAGCTATAATAATTCCCATAATTGTTTTAATAAAAGAAACTTAAAAATATGGTTCTGGAAAGGAAACAAAGTAATAGCAATAGATGAAAAAAAAACCCTCTCTTCACTCTCCCAGGGTTTATTACTAAAGGCAAAATGGAAACAAAATAATAATTACTTTTACTTTATGTCTTTGTTAAAGAATAAGATGAAAATTTTAATATTCCCACTCTAATTAGCAGGCAGAATATATTCCAAGCACAAAAACAGTGAAGGATGTAATCATAGAAATAACTAAGGTTAATTTAGAGAGTGCCTCTGATCCAACCTCTTTCTTGACTATTTAGTAACCTCAGCACTCTGTTTTCCTTTCCAATTGTCTCCTAATTTAATGTTTCTATTTACTTTCCCTGGCATACTTTTTTTTCTCACAAGTGAAGGCTGATTAGTTTTTGTTATGATTATATGTCTTGATCTCTGTGGAGAATTTGGGGGGGAGCAGTGAGAGGTCTACAATGAAAAGATGTTAATTCTATTGAGATTGCAGAATTAAATGTAATGCAAAGTTTATGCATAAAGAAATGAAATCATTTGAAGGAATTGAAGAAAAGATGAGAAATAATGGCATTGTGGATGGTTATGAAGTTAAGTTAAACTGTATACTTAAATTAATTTTGTCTTCTTGGATAACAGAACACTCCTTTTCTTTTCCTTTCTTGTTTTATGGTAGACTGTTGAATAATGCCTTCACTTTCAAATGCTCTTGTCACCAACCAAAGAAAACTCTGAGAAAAACTGTTAGGCAAATGAGTTATCCTAAATTGCCTTAGATCCCTATTTGGGCACACAAATTGGTAAATTTCAGATAATTCACCACTTATGAGTATTTACAATGCATGGTTTGATAAAAATTATAAAGTGCACTCAATCTTGACTTTCATACAGATAATCTAATTTAGTTTATTAAAACCCAGAAGAAATTCAGGCCAATGGAATGTCATTAAGTAAGCTAGGAAAATTGTTATCGCAAATATTTATTCTTAGTTTTAATACAATACTGTTTTTAGTACTAAATGTGAGAACTCTCGTCAAATCTTGCCCTTATTTGGGTAAACTTTCTTAATCAATAGAACCTACATGACATCCTATTTCCTTTTTTAAAATTTGTATTTATTTTTAAAGAAGCTTTACACTATGTAAATGCTACGTAAAAATATAAGGGATTCCCATATGCCCCATCTCCTCTCCCTTCCACACTTTCCCACATTAGCAATATCTTTCATTGTTGTGGTACATTTGATACCACAGATGAACACATATGGAAGCTGTGTTACTTTTCTGTAGGGAAACAGAAACAATCAGAGATATCTGTTAATAGTATGAGACTTTATAAAATTCTCTCACGTGACCATTAGGATGCACAAATTCAGATTCCGCAGACAGGCTGAAACCCAGAGGCTCTGATGAAAGTTCATTGAAGATCCTTGATGAGTTTCTGGGAGATGTTGAATGTCCAAGGAAGAGCTGGGAAATTCTTTCTGAATGTTGAAATCACTTTCCCATTTAAGGTATTCGACTGATTGGATAAAGCATCACTTATTGCTGACAGCAATTTCCCTGGTTGATTGTAGAAGAAATCAGCTATCTATGCTATAAACTCATTGATGACTGAAGTCCATAAATGTCCTTGTATTGCAATTAGCTCAGGGATTGCTTGACCAAACAATAGGGCACAATTACCTGGCTGAGTTGATGAACTCATTAGTCTAATTATCACGATCCACCCCTTGTCAACTTGGCAACCCATACACATTACCTTAAATTATACTTAGTCTCTAAGTAAAAACAATAATAGACATGCATATATATGTATTTCCACCAACGATGTTCAACTCTCCTGCATACAACCGGAAATGCATTAACTCCCTGAAAAATAGGGCTCAAGTCCTTGGGTAGTATTCACTCTGAAACTTGACATCCTTAAATGTTATGACATGAAACAAATACAATTTGTCATATAATAAGGGAAAAAGTTAGGGAAGAAAACAAAGATATTCACTTTATGTATACATAAAACCATACTCATAACAAAACAAGGAAGTAAGATTCAGTCCTCATTTCTGTAATTGGTCATGTGGTTAAAGTTCATATTTATCACTACCTTTTTCCACCCATTCCATGTTCCCATTACCCTCAGCAAGCTCTTCAGCTGGCCGTGGGTCTTTGCCTGGCAGAGTGATGCAAACTCCCATTCCTGAAGATTCTGGGCTATTATTAGTCCTACTTGGATTGGGTTGCTGCAATTTTCCAATGACTTTAATAACAGGGCATGGCAGTCCTAAGAGACACCATAGAGGATCTCCTGTATTCCAGGCAAACTCTTCTTTACCCCACTATGCAGAGGAAGTCCCATTTCCCCTTGATAGCCAGGATTAATCCCCTCAGCCAGGACAGTAATTCCCTTCATTACCTGTTGATTCAGAGGTAAGAGGAGTCCAAAGTGGCCAGGTGACAGTCTTAACTTCAAGTTCAAAGAAATTATTGTAGTGATCCTTGGTGGAAGCATTTTTCCTGGAAATAAGAATCTGTAGACCAGCAGAGCTTAAGCTTGCAGAGACAGAAAGCAAAAATTTTCCTAGTAGATCACTAGGAGAAGTAGTGAATGTTTCCACTCCCATTTCCACCTCTTGATGGCTGGACCAAAGAAACCTGGCTATGGGAGAAACAGCACCTTAGAGTGGTTGCTGATTTAGAGCATTCACAGTCTCCTGGAGAATATTGCCCCAGCGCTGCAAGGTCTCGCCACCTAGTTGGTACCATAATTGGTTCTTCAAAAGGCCATTCCACACTTTTATCAAACCAGCTGCTTCAGGATGATGGGGAATATGGTAAGACCAATGAATTCCATGGTCATGTGCCCATTCCCACACATCATTTTCTGTGAAATGGGTTCCTTAATAAAAAGAAATGCTGTGGAATGCCATGGTGGTAGATAAGACATTCAGTAAGTCCACAGAGGGTAGTTTTGGAAGAAGCATTGCATGCAGGAAATGCAAACCCATATCCAGAGTATGTGTCTATTCCAGTTAAAACAAATGGCTGCCTCTTTCATGGTGGATATGGTGCCATATTAGGAGCTGAGTATGGGTCTCTGCTGCTGACAGATTGGGCACTTAGCAGTGGCTGTAGTCAGATCAGCTTTGGTGAGGGGAAGTCCATGTTGATGAGCCCATTCATAGCCTCAATCCCTACATCTATGGTCACTTTGTTCATGAGCCCATTGGGCAATGATAGAAGTGACTAGGGAAAGAGGCTGAGCATTGGCCACAGAGTGAGTCATCTTATCTACTTGATTATTAAAATCTTCCTTTGCTGAAATCACCCTCTGATGAGCATTCACATGGGACACAAATATTTCCCTGTTTTGTGTCCACTCAGAAAGATGTATCCACATACCTCTTCCCCAGACCCCTTTGTCACCAATTTTCCAATCATTTTTCTTCCAAGTCCCTGACCATCCAGCCAAACCATTGGCAACAGCCCATGAATCAAGTTCCAAGTCTGTGTACAAATGCACCTCTGACCATTTCTTCTTCCAAGCAAAATGAACAACAAGGTGCACTGCTCAAAATTCTGCCCACTGGGAGGATTTACTTCTAACACTGTCCTTCAGGGATGTCCTATAAAAGGGCTACAGTGCTGTAGCTGTCCACTTTTGGGTGGTACCTGCATATTTTCCAGAACCATCTGTAAACCAATCCCAGGTTTTCTCTTCCCCAGTCAACTAAGTGTAAGGGACTCTCCAAGAAGCCAAACTGTGCACTGGAAAAGGGAAGGTAGCATGGCAGGGGTGGTGACCATGGGCATTTGGACTATTTCTTAATGTGACTTACTTTGCCATCAGGACCTGCTTCCACTTTATTATATAGTGCTGCTGTGCATGCCAAATTTATGCCTCAGTCTCTATTAAGGCCCAGTAGTTGTTTCTCAAAAGGAGAGTGGTTATCTGCAGAGGATAGCAGGGCTTTGCTACAAAATCCTAATGGTCTGTGTTGTGATTTTCCTATAGGGCGCTGCTAAAAGTTCCAGACAGCATATCTATTTGCCACTGAAACTTCCATCACCATTGGATCTGTGGGATCATATGGCTCAAAAGGTAGGGCAGCTTGTACAGCAGCCTGGATCTGTCACGGGACCTCTTCTTGTTTCTTGTTCTCTAATCAAAACTAGTAGCTTTTCTGGTCATTCAGTGTAGCACACCCAAATGAGGAATGTATTGCCTCCAAAATCCAAAAAGACCAACTAATCATTGTGCCTCTTTTTTGGTCATAGAAGGGGTCACTGCAAAAGCTTATTCTTCACTTTGGAAGGGATATCTTGACAAGCCCCATACCATTGGACATCTAGAAATTTCACTGAGGTGGAAGGCCCCTGTATTTTTGTTGAATTTATCTCCCATCCTCTCTTACACAAATGCATTACCAATAAGAGTAGAGTCATTACTACTTCTTGCCTGCTAGATCCTATCAACATTATATCATCAATACAATGGACCAGTGTAATGTCTTGTGGAAGGGAGAGATGATCAGGTCCCTGTGGACAATATTATGGCATAGCACTGTCAAACTGATATGCCTTTGAGGCAGGAGAATGATTTATTGCTGGCCTTGCCAGCTGAAAGCAAAGTGTTTATGGTGGTCCTTACTAATGGAAATTGAAAAAAAAGTATTCGCCAGATCAAGAGTTGCTTACCAGATACTAGAGGGATGTGTTGATTTGCTCAAACACTGATACCATATCTGGGACAACAGCTGCTTTTGGAGTCACCACCTGGTTAAGTTTACAGTAATCTTCTGTCATCCTCCAAGAACCATCTCTTTTTTGCACAGGCCAAATAGGAGAGTTGAAAGGGGAATCATCACCCCAGTGTCATTCAGATACTTGATGGTGACACTAATCTCTGCAATCCCTCCAGGAATCAGTAATGCTTCTGATTTACTATTTTGCTAGGCAAGGGCAGTTCTAGTGGCTTCCACTTGGCCTTTCCTATAATAATAGCCCTCACTCCCACTCCACAAGTTAGGGATCGATGTGGGAATTCTGCCAGTTACTGAGTATGTCTCTTCCAAAGATGCAGAAATAACTACAGGATGGGTCCAGGGACCCACTGGACCCACTGTGAGATGGAATTGAGCTAAAACTTCATCAATCACTTGGCCTCCATAAGTCACTACTCTGATTATTGGACCATGGTGATGTTTTGGGTTATTGGAATTATTGTCATTTCTGAGCCCTGCCTAATAACCACTGAAATATCTGATCGTTTCCTTTTCCCCAATGCATTGTCACTCTCTTAAAAAGCCATAGGTCTCCTTGGGGAAAGGTGAAAGGATGATTATCAGTATAAATTTTGGGCTGTTTAACAGGATCCATCCCCAAGGGAACCTGGCCTTCTCCTCATTCAAGGGACTCTGAGTCTGTTATCTGTTTCAAGACTGTGTATTGATTGAGGAGCCATAATTCTCTGTAATTTGAGTGTCTGTAATTTGAGTTAGCGTTTTGTTCACTCAACCTAGAACTCTTCTGTTTATACAGATCCAGAAGAAATTTAGTAACTTCCCTTCTATTTCACTTCTAGTTACCCCCATGAACTATTAGCCAGTGCCATAAGTCTTTGCAACTCAGAGTATTTTGATCGCTACTTTGAATCTGCGAGTTATAACGTCTTACAAATGTATTCCTCACAGTCCTGGTTAAAGAGTGTCCTCTGGACATTCCTGAGATGGGTGGGCAGGTCTTAAATCATAAATCCGTTCTAGCATTCCAATCTTTCTAAGGCTCAAATTCCCTGTTCTACTGTATACCAGCACAAATCAGGCGTCTCAACCTCAGACATGCTAGGCCATCTTTTGGTCCATGTTTTAGTCAGTCACTTGAACAAACTGTTAGAGACCTTTCTAACCTCTTGAGCTATAGCACTGAAACTGGAATTTCTGCTTAATGGGCCTATATCAATACATTCAACCTGATTCAACTTTATATTCCACCATTATCCTATACACTTAGTATCCATACCCACATGTGTTCCCCTGATTTCTGTCTATATAAATTGGAAACTCATGCATTTCTTTCAGAGTACATTGTACTTCCTCATGGGTCATACTATTTATTTCCCCTTTGGGGCTTGTTGTGATTTTAGTCTAGTAATATTTCTTGAAGAGAAGAGGGATGGTGGGGGTAGGTGAGGAGAAGGGTTAGAAATGTCTTGCAAGCTACTGACCTCAGGAAATTCCTGTGTAGTTTCATCTGGTAAGGCAGTATTAATCTCTTCAGGAAGGGGTTGGAAGGCAGATTCCTCAGGGCAGGGTGGAAGATGGGCAGTGCATGCTAGAGTTTGGCTGGCACCTGCCTCAGGGCTGGGAGGAGGTACAGACTCCCTGGGGCAGGCTGGTGGCTAGGTGATGCAAGGTTGACAAGGTGAAGTCTCCACAGGGCAAGCCATCACAGTTTTGTCTGGTAAAGTCTCAGCAGAATTTAGTGTTCTGATGTTCCCACCAGTATTATCATCATCTCATATGTCTCCATCTCAATCCTCCAGGTTCCACTCCTTTCCAAGCACTTTAACTGCACACTTTGTGTTGTTCAGATTTTAGTTTCCTTTGTAACTCTCCTGCTTTTAAAATGAGGGTCTGAGTCTGGTTTTCAGATATCTCAAGCTTGTGGCTGCAAAAAACAAAACTTTCTTTCAAAGCACACATAGAAACTTTGCATGATTCATATGGCATTTAAGTTGCAAATTTGGAACCTTTAATTCATCTCTTTCTTTTGTAACTGTATCCAGAATATCTAAGAAGAGCCAGCCCATAGCACTGTAACTTTTGACTTCACAAAACTGTGTTAACTTGTTGAAAAAATTCCACCCAGATCCTGGCCTCTTATAAGCACAGAAGTAGGGGAATCCAGTGATGATATTTTGCATATCTTTTTGCCATTTCATGACATGGACTGTTAGTGGCTTTTTCATTATTGGAAAGGGAGTCATTAGCACCCTTGAGTCCAATTAGAGTAGAAAGCCAATTGCAAAACTCCCAGAACCACTTCAGAAATCTCATGTTTAAGATTCTGTTCCTCCAGAACCACTCCTGCCACCAAGCTGTATTAGTCAGGGTTCTCTAGGGAAACAGGATCAACAGGAGCTATCTGTAAACAGTATGAGACTTTATAAAGTCTCTCACATGACCATTAGGATGTACAAGTCCAGATTCCACACACAGGCTGCAACCCAGATGCTCTGATGAAAGTTCAATGAAGATCCTTGATGAGTTTCTGGGAGACGTTGAATGTCCAAAGAAGAGCTAGCAAATTCTCTGAATACTTAAATCACTTCTCCCTTTAAGACATTTAACTGATTGGATAAATCATCACTCATGCTGATGGCAATCTCCCTGGTTGCTTGTAGATGTAATTAGTCATCTATGCAGTAAACTCACTAATGACTGAAGTCCATATATGTCCTTGTATTACAATTAGCACAGGACTTGCTTGACCAAACAACTGGGCACAGTTACCTGACACATTAGCCTAACCATCACAGAAGCATTGCTACTAAACGTGGACTATAGATTACATTATAGTTTACATCTGCCCTGCATAATTTAATAGGTAATGATAAAATATATAATGGCCTGTATCCATTGTTACAATGTTATGCCAGTGCAATTCCAATGTGCCAAAAATGCCCCCATGTTACACCTATTCTCCCTTCTCCTCCCCTCAGAAACTCTGGTGGCCACGACCTTTATATCAATGATAAAAGTTCTTCCACTGCTAGAATAATAATTGGTCTATAATAGAATAATAATGTTTCCTTTGTCCATTGTTCAATCCCCAACCTTGAGAAGTTGGGGATTGTCATGCCCATTGTTTCTAATTGAGTGGATGCTTACATCCCATTGGGCAGAAGGATAGAACTAACTTTCCTGCAGTTGCAGACACTCTGTTCCTTGGTATGGGCATGACCATTGTATTAATCAGCTAAAGGGGTGCTGATGCAAAATACCAGAAATTGGTTGATTTTTATAAAGGGAATTTATTTGGGGTAGGATATTACAGATACCAGGCCATAAAGCATAAATTACTTCCCTCACCAAATTCTATTTTCACATGTTGGAGTAAGATGGCTGCTGACAGCTGTGAGGGTTCAGGCTTCCTGGGCTCCTCTGGGCTCGGCTCCTCTGTTTTCTCCACAAGGTCAGCAGTAGACTATGAGGCTCTCTAGGCTTTACCTCTCTCAACGAGGTCAGCTGTAGACTATCAGGCAGATGGCTCTGTCTCTCTCGCTGGAGCTCCAGCTTCAGCGTCAAACTCCAACATCAAAACTCCAACATTAAGAACCCTTAGCTCTGTCCTTTGCCATGCCTTTTATCTGTGAATTCCCACCCACCAAGGGGTGGGGACTCAATGCCCTACTGGCACAAGAGGTTTACATAATTACTTAATCAAACCTATGAATCCAATATAATCTAATATGCCCAGAGGAAAAGATCAGTTTTCAAATATAATCCAAAATTTCTTTTTGGAGTTCATCCATAATATCAAATTGCTACAACCATCATCATTTCCTTTTCAGTTATCCTGGGTGGGTCCAATTAATTGAATAATAGGTGTTGCAACTCTGCTGAGATTCGGGGCTCAACTGGCACATTAACAGACCAAAGATTTCCTTTTAACCATATACAAACTAATAACATTAATAAGCTTGTTTTATTACTTAACCTGTGTTTTTTTTAATATTATTTAAATTTGCTTTATTTTTTAATTTAAATAGTTTTTCTTATCACTCTATTTATGTGGTTAGGTCCCTAGAGGCTGGGGACATTCCTTACTTTTTTCAGACTTCGTAATTTCTATCAAACCTCCTTGCATATTGTGCACACTCTATATTTTATTTTAAAAAATCAGTTGAAATTGAGTTATTTAACTTACGGTCAAACTTTAGTGTATATAAAATTAACTTGTACAACTTGTCAAATAAAGTCCCAATTTGAAAGTCTATGTCACTTGATCTGTGTTCAAATTTAGGATTTTGAAATTTTGATATGTATATATGGTCAAAGGAACACATATGGAGAAGTATTTCATAAAATAACCCATTTTAGCAGTTTGATATGTTTCATAAATTCCAAAAATAGATACTGGATTATGTTTGTAAATTGATCTGTACCTGGGCATGATTAAATTATGATTAGGGCTTTGATTGCGCCGTGTCAGTAGGGTGTTGAGTCCCAGCCCCTTGGTAGGTGGGGACTCACAGGAAAAAATCATGGCAAAGGACAGAGTTGGAGTTTGGATGCTAGAGTCTTGAGCTGGAGCCTGGGAAGTGAACACACAGGAGAGGTTAGAGATGAGATGGCTCCTCAGACATGGCAGAAGCCCCAGGGAGAGAGTCAGAGCTGTCCACCTGATATTTTACATCTGGCCTTGTGGAGAGAGGGAAAGCCAGAGAGCCTCATAGTCTACAGCTGATTGTGGAGAAAACAGAGGAGTTGAGCTTGGAGAGAAATGAACTCTGGGAGAGGAACCCAGGAAGCCTGAACCCTGGCAGACATCAGCAGACATCTTGCTCCAACATGAGGCAATAGACTTTGGTGAGGCAAGTAACTTATGCTTTATGGCCTGGTAACCATAAGCTTCTACCCCAAATAAATACCCTTTATAAAGGCCAGTAATTTTCTGATATTTTGCATCATCACCCCTTTGGTTGATTAATACAGATTTGGTGTCAAGAGTAAGTCATACTTTTGCAATTACCGAAATGCTGGAATGGTTTTATAAATGGGTAAGGGGTATTTTTTTGAGGAATTATGAGGTGTTTGATGGAAAAGGCCTAGCTTTTTTCCAAGAGATTCTTATTAATATGGATGCTAAAGAAACTTTTAATAATGCCTAAAAGTAAATGATAAAACTACTATTGGAACCTGGTGAAAAGGCAATCCATGTTTTAACATTACAGAGAACTTAGCAAGATTAATTTCTGGTTTTTATGGCATGCAGAATTTGAAAATGGTGAGCCTGGGCATTTAGCTGAAGAACTTTCCAAAGTAAACTTGGAGAATGCAGATAGGCATCTCCTTGCAGCTTATAGCAAAATGCTAGATGAGAGAGATTAGCTGAGGGCTGAACTGTTGGGCACAAAGAAAACAGAAACTGATTCTGGAAATTCCAAGCTTTTGGAAATCAAGCTAGTCTACAGCTGGCCTTGTGGAGAGAGGCAAATCTAGAGAGACTCATTGTCTGTAGCTGACCTTATGGAGAAAACAGAAGAGTTGAGCCCAGAAAGTAATGAACCTTGGGAAGAGAGGAACCCAGAAAGCCTGAACCCTGGCAGATGCTGGCAGCCATCTGGCTCCAACACTTGGCAATAGACTTTGAAGGAAGTACACTTTACACTTCATGGCCAGGTAATTGTAAGCTTCTACTCCAAATACCCTTTATAAAAACCAACAGACTTCTGGTATTTTGCATCAGCACTCTTTGGCTGACTAATGCAATCCAGTTAATATTTACAACCAACTATTAAGATAGGTACTATCATCTCATTCATAAAATATATGTTAATTACAATTATTTGGCAGATATTTGAACTTGAGACCAAGTATACAAAATGAATAGTGTATCTTTGAGATTCTAGATTATTCATCCAAAATGTCCTTGAAAAAATAAGGAAAAACACAATTTCCCTGATGAAGTTGTTCAATTGCTTATCCCTTTTCTCTGATACAAAGGTTTTACTTGTCTTTTCCTGCTCTATTTTCAGCTACACATCATTTGTGTGATCCTCCACAGAAAATGTAGCTAGTTCTGCACTATAATTTCAATGAAGAAAATATGGGCCAGTTGATTTCCTTAGATTATATTCTGTTTGTCTAGCTTTTCTGCTATTTATTTCATGTGAATCTTCAAGTAACAGTTATAGAAGTTGGAAAAGTTTAAAAAGAAATACCAAATATAGGCCATTAATTTTATTATCCTACTTCTCTTCTCTCCATCAGTTAGCAGCTATTTCATTGGGAATACTTCCTGGGGGAGTTTAGAGTGCCTTTCAAAAGCCATACTGAAAAGCATGTTCCCCAAACTATCACAGATCAAGCTCTTGGTAGGAAATAGAAAACAGGAGCAAAAGTAGGATTGTTTTTCCAAATTCACTTATGGGATCCCCGTTGTCTTTTTAACTCTTCTCTCTTCTGTTGGTTGGCACTTCATTTGCATCCCTGTCCAGCCTCAAATGAGAAAACACAAGCAGGGCCAAAAGTCTAAAATGTACATGTCAGTAGTTGGCAAACTTCTTATTATTATAAGGAACGACAGCCAGATCAAACACTTGCAAAAAGTTGTGGATTCAAACCAGACTGCAAAGAAATAAGAAAGACTGACATAATTGTAAATAGTTCAGATACAATTATTGGATTGATTCTGAATACGTTTTAGAGTAAAGTATGTTTTATCCTCTTAAAATATGGAGGGATGGTTTTCCATACTGGAATTCTGTAATTTAAATTAATACTCTTTTGAACCTAGAAAGAGTCTCTTTCTGGAATTATTTGAAGTCTAAGAGCTTGTATTCAACTACTCTATTCTGAGTCAAGGTCAAAATATTTTAAACCTGGAGGCTTTCTATATGAAGATAAATATATACAATATATTTTCCATTAATAATCAAAATATTAAAACACCATAGTTACAATACTGAAAACAGGTTGGTTCTGTTAAGCTAACTTGTATTCCTGTCATTTACCATGGAAAAGAGCTCTCCTCAAAATATTTAGTACCACTAACACCCCCAATAAACTAAATGTGAAATGAAAATATGTAAAAGGTTTTCAGAATATTGAAAAATTTTGCTATTCTCAATGGAGCATGGACCATTTTCTAAACCTAATGACAAAATCTCATGAAACCCTATGCTATCATATTGGATAGGGGCTATATTTATCCATCTGTAACAGAATTGAAGCTAGTTAAACAATGGCTTATGTCTATTTTATTGCTCCATTCAAATACCTTGTATACCTTGGCAGAAAATCAGTGTCTGTGACAAATTCTAGAAAAAGCATAGAATTACATAATGACCCAACATACTCATTATCCTTACTTTGTTCTTCCTATTTCTTACTTTTTTTAAAAAAAGAGCATAGTTCTTGAAGTCATTTTGATTTAAAAAAATATGCTTTCAATTAAAAAAACAACTATTAATCATCATGTAAACATTGCATTTTACTTTTCTTTTGAAATACCAAAAAAATGAATAAATAAATCCTTAACATTGCATCTTATTTGACTACAGAGCGAGTTGATGTGTTATATTCTCTTCCACAGAAAAGAGGTAATGATGGATGTAGGATGACTGAATACCTGAATGTAACTTGTTTCTCTCCCTGTTGCTAGGATGCAAAGAAAAGAATTGTATGTAAATCAGAAGGTAATGAAATGTAACCTTCTCTTTGGGCCAAAATCTGCTTTTGGGTGGTCAAGAATATCCTGCTGAAGCAATGAAGTATGAAAACCAGCTTCAACCAGTTGGCCAGACTTGCGCAGAAGCAGCCCTTTGCTGTCCTCACTTCAACTTGCTTACTTCACATATTAAAATTCCCACCCAGGGGTGGAGTTATCCGCTCCCTTCTTGATCATGCAATGTATGTGCAAGCATGATTTCCTGAACATGCTAATCATACAATTATATAACCAGCTATGTGTGTTCATCCATATGCATAAAAACTAATGCATAATCAAAGCAAATGCTAAGTAGTAACTTGGGTATTTAAACAAGAGTGAAACTGCAGCACGGGGAGCCGGGTCTGAGTCACTTTGGACTGCTCTTGGCTCCTTACCTCTGCAGACGTAATAAACATGAGTTTGCCTAACTCTCGTGTTGAAGTTTTCTTCATGCCGTCTCTAGTTATCCATAAAGGCCCTGTTTTGAGGCCTAACAGTAAGACTAAATCATTCTCTGCAGAACTGAAACCAGAAAAACAGAAAAAAATTCTTTTTTATTGAAATATGGAAACTTCACCCCAACAAAGGAACAAATTGATGAACTTCTCTATTTGAAGTCCAAATTATAGAAATTAAAACAAATGAACTCTGGTTTGGTGGGGCCAATGCTCCCATGGATATATATATATATATAAAATGTAAATTCACTGAAGAGTAATTACCAGTGCACCAAGAAGAACTAGGGAAAAATGGGAACTGCTCTGGAAATTGTAGCTTTTGGCAAGGTAGCAGTCTTAAACCTAAGTGATACAGGTTGGCAGAAAAAGGCTTTTTACTGACTGGATAGCAGACAGTGTAGAGGTTTAGAGTGGAAAATATGGGAGGAAACCAAGAAGAGATGGAGCTAAAGAAAGAGTAAGCCCCAAAATATTCATTTGAACTCTGCCTAATCCTTAACTGCCTGCTAAACTATGAATATGTGGGGAAGCCCCTTAGGGGGCCTGGCATAAAAGTCAGAATTAGAAGCTAAAGGATCTGAACATTATAGCTATCCTCTTCCCCAGATTTCCCTTTTGACGCATTGATTATTGCAAGTACTTTTCTTAATTTGGAAACATATGGAAAGTTTCTAGTGCTTGTCTGTATTATGATTAATATGTTGACTGCACTTTGCAATGTGCTTAGAGAACATGCAGTGGACCATTAATGTCATTTCTATGAAAGCTGTGAACTTGTCCTATGGCTTAACATCCAATTGTTTTGATAAATATTTTATAATTCTTTTAAAAGAATATGTTTTCTGCATTTTTGGCATATACCACCTCAAAGTGTGAATCAGGCCATGCTTTTTGTTGTTGCTGTTCTTTAAAATTTCTATCACTATTATTTTTTGTTTGTTTTGTTTACTGAGTGGTCCTACTGTGATTACGGGTTTGTATAGCTCTTGTATTTCAGCCAATGCTACTTTTATATATCTTAAGTTATTTTATATTTGGAAATGTGCATATATTTGAACTATTTTCAGCTTCCAGTTTCATTAACTATTTTTTCACTTTAAATTTTCCTTTATTATTTCTAGCAATGCTCACTGAAATAAAATTTACGTTTCAATTTTTATTCAGGTAGCAACCTTTTGACTTTATTTTGCTTTGTGCTTATGTGTTATATATTTTTAATTCCCTTTACTTTCAATTTTTCCCTATCGTTCTATTTTGGAAAAGATATATAATTAGATATTGTTTTTCCCTAGCTCAACTATTTTATGGTTTATTATATTAATTAAATTACTTTTATATAAGTGTGAATCTACCTTGTCAATATGTGCTTTCTATTTTCCTGTTTCTTCTATTTGTTTCCATTTTTTCTTTGTCTTCTAATTGATTATTTTATTATTTTTAAATTTATTCTACTTTTTTAATTTGGCAATATTATTTTACTGTATTTTAAGTACAATTGCAAGATGAATTCTTGACTTATCAAGCCTCATATAATTTAGAACTTTTGACTCTTTCTAGGAAATAAAAGAGTATAGGAAATTTTAACTCCATTTGCTTCCTGCCGGTGGATACTGTTGAGGTTTTTGTTGTATATTTACCACTGTAATTTATCAGGATTCCCTATCCATCTTGGGAAGAGCTACATTCTTTTTTTTTTCTCTCTCTCTAGCCATTCTCCTTGCCTGCACAAAATTTCAAAAGTTCTGTTCAGCCACTCAGTCTTCCAGCCACAGTTCCTGGTGTCACCAGGCAACCCCCATCTGCTGTCTTATATTTCCATTGTACAGTGTCAGATTTATATTTTAAACTAAAAGACTTTTTTGAGGTAAACTGATTTAAGGCTTTGCCTGAAGGTCTGACCCATTTTGTTTCTTTATTAAAAAAAAAAAAAGAACCTACCAAGGTTTTTGTCTAATTGAATAGGACACAAAAGATAACACAATTTATAAATACAAAGTAAGAATAAGGAAGTAGAAATTATAGACAGGTATCAGTGTTGGTTGAGAAAGCAAGAAATTGAATCAGGTGGGAGCAACAGCAAAATGGAGCTGTAGGGACCTAGAGAAATATCTAGTTACCATTTTGCATACAGAATCAAAATATAGGAAGAAAATACGTTAAAAAATTTTAGACTAGTAATTAATCATAATAGTGTACGTTGATTGAGGACTTTGTGTGTGACAACCATCTTCTATGTGCTTTACATGTATTAACTCAGTTCATTACCATAATAACATGCAGGCATTTACTATTATTATTGCATTTCAAAATTAAGTCAACTCGTTGCAATAACTTGTTAAATATAACTCTGATAAGAAGAGTTAGAGCTATAATTAAAAACTTGGTGATCTTGCACCAGAATGGCTATATCCTTAGGCATTATTTTACATATTATCAGTCATTTCATCATAGTTTTTTCAAGAAAACCTAATTAGAAATATACACTCTTCTCTAATACTTTTGAAGTTGGATGGGTAAGCTGTTTTTGGGTGTAAGAATAAGTCACAAGCAGACTAATTGTGAGAGCTGACCTTACTGAAAAGCTTCACTTAAATTTGGACTTTTTCTAGAATTTTATCAAAATAGAGCATTATCATGGAGTGATCTACATGTTTGCGTAATTTCCAAGTCAAATCATCCAAAAAATGGAAAGAACTTGAGACACCAGGCACCCTAGAATATTTCAAATGAATGTGCATTTAGGACACAGAAAATGGAAACAGATGCTCTGTTAAAGGACTTCTCTTCTTTCCTTTTCTAATATTTTTGTTTTGTTTTAAAACAATCACAAATGCACAGAAAGTTTGCAAGTTATTGTACAGAACATTTTTTCCTGAACAACTCGAGAGAGTAAGTTGCCCACTGGATGCCTCAATATCACCACATATTTTAATCTGCATATCTTATAAACAAGGATATTCTTTACATAAGCAAAATATGAAAAATAAAGACACTAACACTGATACATTATAACCATGTCTTTCTCAGACTCCATTTCAGTTTCATCAACTGTCCAAATAATGTTCTTCATAGTAATACATTCAGTTGAGTATCACACTTTGCATTTATTTTTTATATCTGTTCAGTCTCCTTCAGTCTGTACTTTGGTCTTTTTTTAAATTTTCATGAGCTTGGTTCTTTTGTAGAATAAAGGCCAAATATTTTATAGAATGTTCTCAGTTTGGATTTGTCTGATGCTTCCTCCTGATAAACTCAGCTGTCATAGAAGTGATGCTCTGTTTTCAATGCAACCAATCTGGTGGCTTATAATTTTGTTTGGTTTCATTACTGATGATAGTAAGAATGTTGAAACACAAATTTCACCTAAGATTAAGATGGTTTCTGCCAGGTTTCCCCACTGTTAAGTTATTCATTCCCTTTTTAATTACTAATTAATGGAGAGTTACTTTAGAGAAGTTAATATGTCAACTTACTGAAACTCTCAATTTATTCAGTATTCATTTATAAAAATATAGACCCAAGACTTTCTGTTTTATTCAATGTATAGTGATCTATTTCTATCATTACTTATTCTGACACTCAAATTTCTCTTTATTTGGCAAGTGCAGGATTCCTCAAGCTGGTTTCTGCATCCTTTTAACATATCCTATCATTATTTGAGCATGTTATTACTGACAGAAGATGTTCCATATTCATCTCTTATCTTCTTTAACCCAGTCCTGAAATCAAATATTTCTCCAAAGAGGTTTGGTTCCTTTCAGTGGAGAATGGCATTTATAAGCCAAGATCTGGATGCCGCATGTGATTATTGCTATTGGGGTATCATTGTTCCCAGGTTGTTTAGGTGGACAGAGCTGGAGAACACTTGTAATCACATATACATATGCATACATGCATGTATGTATATATACACGCACACATATCTAAGTATATATATCTATATATATTTATAGCTATATTGATTTACACGAATCTGCATATATTAAAATCCATGTGTTCATACATAAACATATAAATCCATCACGAAAATGGTGATCATTTTAGTTTTCTTCCTTTTCATACTTGAACCTGGTTTCACTGAGAGTGAAAGATGTATTTCCATTATTTTTTATTTAAGCAATTCCCTAATACATATTCAATTTACAAATTCTGCTACCATCCTCACCCACACATGATGCCCTCCTTACACTACTTACTTCCAACACCTTATACAAGCTTCCTCCCCACCCCCCCAACATGGAAGCCTTCTTGCAAAGTTAGAGAGGTCCCAAGACCATCCTATCTTTTGACACCAAATGCAATATCAGGGGTTTCCACGAACATCTTCAGCTTCAATAATTTGCAAGGACTCAACAGAATTCATAAAAGGCATTATACTCAGAGTTATGTTTTAGTACAGTAAAAAGATGCATAATAAATTTAGCCAAGGAAAGAGGTGCATAGGGTAGGATCCAGGAGTCACCATGCTCAAGCTTTCAGTTTTCCTCTCCCAGTGGAGTCAAGTGGACAGTACCTGTTTCACAAACTAGATGTTTCTGTATATGGAGTATATAGAGTACATGGAGGGATGTTTACGTGAGCCTTGGTTTCCAGAGGTTTGTTGTTTTTGTTGTCAGGTAGACTGAGTTGACCTTATTCTACAGACCCTCCAGAGATCAGTCTGATACTGCAAGGCCCAAGGCCCTCCACCAAAAATCACCTTACTAACACAGAATATCTGGTGTAACCCCAAGACCCCCAATTAAACAAAGCTACTCTTCTGAGGAAGGACATTACAAGGGTTTAGAGTTTTCCTCCCAGGGAACAAGGGAAAAGTCAAATCTCTTTGTAGGCAAAATGTGTCCTCTTTCGAATACTTCTTTAATACTCTTTGACATTGACACTTTGTGTCAGTGATTCTCATGCAAAGATGCCATTCTCATAACACTTGGGCTCCAAAACCAAATGGCAGGTGACTTTTCTACTTTGGATTCTTTCTTTACCCCACTAAGGCTCTGAAATTCTTTACTGAGCTTCCCTCATATTAGAACTCCCTCCTCACCTTGCTCAAACTCTGACTTCCACACTGGGCTGACCCGACGACTCCCATAAGGAATAACCATCTGCCTTCTGCTCAGGGTCTGATACCTAATTTTTATACAGCCACTTCACATAAAAGTCCTCCTTACTCCACTCAGACTCTTATACCCGACACAACCCAGCCCTCTCATGAGAAGACCCACCTCTGCTTGTATGATCTCTGGTGCCCTGTTCTGGACCATACCATTTTCTCCTCCTTCTGGCACAGATACTTACATTGGCCTGTCCAACCTCATGGATTTAGGATCAAGTTTCTTGAGAATAAAAAAAAAAAAAAATGGGCAGGAAAAGGAAGAGAAACTGTCAAGGAAGAGACAAGTTTTATACAATAGCCTCTGTTCTTCTAAGGATAACTCACAAGTTCCAGAATTTAAGATTCTAGTTGTCAACTTTTCCCCAGGGAGAGAAATGGAAAGCATGATATTATGTTCTCAGAACTTTTTTCCTTCTGTTGCAATCTATTCTCCAAGGATGGCTCTATGGTTCTACCTCAAAATAGTAAGTATGATAACGATGTGGCATTCCCTTCTCCCCAGAAAAATTTCCCACCTATACTGTTGTGCATACAATATACATATATATTTTTATTTTAGTTATTGTAACCATAATCTATCAATCCCTGATGATATCTAGAAATCCCTCAGAATATTTTAACACATTTAAAAAGAATCTGCCCCAGGTTGGATACCTTTTTGTTCCAAGAATGGATTTTAGAACTGAAGGATTTCTTCTACAGCCACAGAACATCACCTGAATTTCCTTCACTTTTTTAGATAAGAACAATAGCCAATGGCTGCTGAAATAAAAGGTAATTCAGTGACTAGAAATGAACTCTGGGTTGGGAAGTTCAAATGCTAGTCCCTTAACTCAAGAACAACAGAAAAATATAAGTTAAATGTGATTCTTCATGGCCTCTGACCTTCTGTACAAAGAAGTCCAATACAACTGAGGTGGTGAACAAATGATTTGTTAAAGGACAAACGAGTAGGAAGAGAAAGAAGAGAAGGAAGCAGAAGAAGAAATAAATGAGGAAGAATAATGACAAGACAACCAGTATTTATTTAATATTTACTTTGTGCAAGGCACTGTACTAAGTTCTTTATGTGAAGATTGTCATTCAGTATTCATAACTTCATTCACACACTCTTAGGGTTATTATAGAGATTATTGTGAAGACTGATATTATCATCATTTTTCAGAGGAGAAGCCTGTGGTTCAGACAGGATGCATGACTTGTGACTTGTTCAGTGTTGTAGTTACAAGAGAATTCCAAACCAGAACTGACTGCAGAGTGTGCAGGATTAACTACAATTACAAATCCCATCTCCTTTTAGAAATGCTAAGCCAAAACCATAGTTAAATTTAGCCTCCAGTGAAATTTTAAACTGTTTTTATCAAATTTATTTGTAATAGGTAGCATAAGGAACTCAGTTCTACACGCGCCAGGGCAGAAATCAAGATGGACAAATCACAGGAGGAACCCAGAATACATTTATTAGGAAAACAAGCTACTTATTTCCCCCATGCAAGAACATCTTATGAGGGCGCTTACCTTTTCTTGCTTCCGTGGTCTTCAGAGAAAACTAGGGAGAATTAGGAGCCAGATTAGTTGGGTACACGTGTAACTACTCAATTTCTTCCAAATATATGGCAGTAATGTTAAGGGGTAAAGCTAAACTGAATGTTTCAATGAAAAAGCAACCAGAATATAGATGGCACATCAGCAGTTTTAGACAAAAATAAACCACAGAACCAATAAAGCCTGCTCAACCCACCTGTGGAACTAGCTTTACTTTTATAGACTATCATAGCCTGCCTACAAAGCTCAATAACTAAAAGGGAATTTTCTATTTCGTATTTTATTTATTAAACTAGTCTTACAGATGCCACATCATGACTTCTCTCCCACTCCATGCCTGTCATAAACTCTGGATTTGGGAATCAACTCACCACTTTAACTATAGGCAAAGAATGGGAGATTACAACCACTTTTCCTTAAGAATAAATATTCCTTACCTGCCAGATGAAAATAAACCTTCTTCAAGCAGCAAAGAGAGAATACTGCTCCAATCCTCCCGATAATATTCATTCTTTCTTTACCTTTAGGAACAATATTCTTTTCACCCATATGCCAATCTGCTTCTGCCAGACCCTACCTCTCCCAAGAGTTCCCTTGTCTGGAATTTCCTCTCTCTCAGGACATCCTTCATCAGCTCCAGCTGTCCAAAGTTACCCTTTTTTTCTTGGCTTCACAAACAATTTTCTGAGTAAAGAAACTAATTACAACTCTTTAGAGAGTCACCTGGGTTACTCTGGATTGTCTGGACACTCTCATTTTTTTTCCAACCCTGCCTTTGGGGCTAATGAACTGTAGTGGAGAAAGCAGTGGCTTTTTAAATTGTTTTTTATTAGAAAAGTTGTGGGTTTACAGAACAATCGTGCATAAAATACAGAATTCCCATACCCCAGCCCACTACCAACACCTTACATCGGTACAATTGATGATAGCACTGTTAAAATTTAAGTTGTACTATCTTTTTTAACAGTAGTTGTATCTTTTACAATTGATGAAAGATTACTAACTATCATCCATACGAGGTTTATTTTTTCCCCACATACCATGTATTCTTAACACTTTGTATTAGTGCTATACATCTGATATAATTAATGAAAGGATATTCTTGTACTTGTATTATTAACTATAGTCCATCTACACAAGAGTTCACTGTTACACAGGCCTATCTTTTATCCTTGAATTTTTATTCTAGAAACATATACACCCTAAGTTTTCCCTTTTTAGTCACACACTCTTATATAGTTCAGCACAGTTGGTTATACTCACAATAATGTGCTTCATCGCTACCATCAATTTCCGAATCTTTACTCTCAGCCTATATAGACAATTCGTATAAGTTAAGCATCATCTCCCCTTCCCCTAGCCCCAAGCTATCTCTATCCTGGTAACCTATATTCTAGACTCTTAACTCTATTAGTTTGCCTATTATCATTACTTCATAACAATGAACTCATACAATATTTGTCCTTTAATGCCTGTTTTTTTTCATTCAGCATAATGTCCTTGAGATTCATCCATGTTGCCACAGGCATCAGGACTTAATTCCTTTTCACAGCTGCATAATATTCCATCATATGTCTATACCACATTTTATTATCCATTCATCAGTTGATGGACACATGGGTTGATTCCATATTTTGGCAATTGTGAATAATATGTGAATAATACTACTGTGAACACTGTTGTGCAAATATTGTTTCTAGTCCCTGCTTTTAGTTCTTCTGGGCATATATTAATACCTAGTAGCAGGACTGCCAGATCATATGGTAATTCTATACTTAGCTTCCTGAGGAACTGCCAAACTGACTTCCACAGCAGCTGTTTGGTTTTACATTCCCAGCAGGTGTTTTAAACAAATTAATCCTTATAAAAATCTCTCTTGTACTATTAAAAACAAAACAAAACAAAACAAAAAAAACAACTGATGATCTTGGATGAATCACACCCCCTCTCCTCATAAGAAAAAAAGAAAGGCTATTTCCTGTGATATAGATCTGCTGGGAGATAATGTATGGGAAACATCCAGAATGATCTTACGAGGGAAATTTGGACCCCTTGGAAAGAAAGAGAAGCTAAATCTTTGGAGATTAAATAGAGGTTTTGGAGCTGTGGAAAAGAAAAGCAGAGACTGATTTATTGGTCTTTAAGGAAAAGATCAAGGAGTTGTGAGGGTACAAGTGATTTAATGTCAGGGTATGGTGTTATTTGGGAGAAGCTACTTTAGGCCCTCTCCCTTCCGACACAAATATCCCTTTTATCTGATTCCTCAAATTTGAAGCCACCCTTCCCTTGCTCTCTTCATACTTGCCTCAGCGCCTCAGGATTTAGGACATGCTGACTGTGTCTTCAGTGGCTTATATTATCTGGTTTCAAGTTTACTCATTGAGTTGTCTGTAGCTCAGAGAGATTAAATAATTAAATTAAATTATTTCCCCAAGACTAATCCCATAACAAGTATAAGAAATGGAATTCAAATTAAGTCAAATCTACTGGGGTTTCTCCATATTTCATTTCCTCTATGGTTGATGGTAAGTTTACTTTGTGAAAGTTGAATTATATATAATCTGTTTTATAATATTTGGGAATATGTTTGTATTAATATATTCTTTGCACATTTCATTTCATTTAATCATTTGTTTTAAAATCCGACCAAATTTCTGAATGTGAAAGCACTGATGTATATTAGATGAATCATATCGTTATGCTGACAAAGTTGCCATGGACCTTTTAGAAGAAATTTGAGAGCATCTTTCAATTCAAACTTGGGTCACAGGAAGTTGTGATGTGTTGATAAAAACTAACAACAGGATCTCTGGAAAGTAGGAGGCCTTATTTGTAGTGTGTACCAATTTTCATGCTGTATATGTTCTCAAAATGGCCATTTTTCAAGCTGCGAATGTGATGCCACTGAATGTGGAGTGGGGAAGAAATGCACACTATCTGTTTTTGCAAGCTAGTCCACTACTCAAATGATAGCCATGCAATGAATGACACATTTTACTTGAAACAGGTAATGAAGTTGTGAAATTTTGTTGCATGGCTTAATGAAGGCCAATCAATATCTCTACAAAGAAGAAGTCCAATTTTACCTTGCAAGTATCTTGGCATAGGATAGCATTAACTTTATTTTGAATCCAATGAAGCTCATAATTTGAACTTTGAACTTTTTATTCTTAGTGTGTTCCTTCTGTGGCCAATTTTCTAAGAAATTTAAAGTTTTCCTCTCTATTATTCAAGAATTTTTGCCAATGCAAATTTGGCTTTTCACAGAAATGTGGGTAACATTCATCAAAAATGACAGACTTAGGAAGTAGATGTGGCTCAACTGATAGAGTATCTGCCTACCATATAGGAGGTCCAGGGTTTGATACCCAGGGTCTCCTGGCCTGTGTTGTGAGCTGGCCCACATGCAGTGTTACTACGCTCAAGGAGTGCCATGCCACTCAGGGGTGTCCCCCCGCGTAGGGGAGCCCCACGCACAAGGAGTGTGCCCCGCAAGGAGAGCTGCCCCATGTGAAAAAAAGCATGGCCTGCCCAGGAATTGCACCACACACACGGAGAGCTGATGCAGCAATATGATGCAACAAAAAAGAGACACAGATTCCCGGTGCCGCCGAGAATGCAAGCGCACACAGAAGAACACACAACGAATGGACACAAGAGAGCAGAGTACCAGGGTGGGGGGCAGGGGAGAGAAATAAATAAAATAATCTTAAAAAAAATAAATGACAAACTTATAACTTTCTTTCATTGCCAAACACATAATTATTTATGGAAAAGAACTTCAAATAAACCTAAAAAAATCCACTTCCTCAATTCCACTAATATGAAATCTTCAACATGAAGTTAGAAGACAACTTTGTGGTAAATAATACTTCCTCAAGATATTGGTATCCAAATCACCCAATAGAATCCTTTATAAGGAAAGATATCCCTGGACTTTAGATAAATTATTTCTATTTCTTCTGAAGAGCCTAATAATTCTGGATCTTTGAATCACTGTGAGGGAAAAATTTAAATAGATTAAAAATGCATTTTATTCTGATACCATTTTGAAATTATATGCAATGTATATTTATCAGAATTAATTTTATGCAAGGCCTTGTAAGTATGAAAGAGAAAATCACAATTACATTGGGTTGACTGCGTTAACACAAAATATAATTAAATAATGTACTAAATAGAGTATGAACAAGGGTCAATCCAGGAGAAATATATCCTAGAAGTTAGAGGACTACATAGAAATGACAGGATTTTATGAACTAATGTGATCTTAGGAGGATTCATGGATATGGTCTGAAGCTGGGCCTAGTACAGAAATGAAAAAATATCCCCAAAGAAATTGTGTAAAAGGAAGGGGATTAGATGATTGCAATAGGAGAATAAATTTCAGCTTTTCCCAGAAGTATCTCAGTTTATCATTAAAAGCAGAAAAGAACTCCCTAGAAAAATGGGTAGGGTAGAGACGTCATATTCAGAAGTTTTCATGGGGCCAAGCAGGTAATACAAATGAAAAAAGTGGCTCAGTATAAGGGAAAAATCAATACCTAAATTTTGCAGCAGCAACATTTATTCTATTCCCATTCAAAATCTATTAAAATTTCAGGTTTTTAAAATTTAGCTCAAAAATTTACCATCCACATCTGTTTCTGTGCTACTTTCCTAGCCCTTATAATCATTGGTTTCATTATGTTGCCTTAACTTACATAATTTTATATCAGACATTTAAAAGCATAGGAATATAATTCATTCCCACAAAGAAATATATTCTCTCTCCTTTTCCAGGCAACATCTGCCTCTTTTCTTTTATTAATTGCTTTCCCAACTTTGATAGATACTTGGGAACAGGGTAACATAAGCAATCTGTAAATATAGGAACTAAACAGGTTTTACCTGTAGACTTTACTGAGACTGCTTGCTGCCTGTCAAAATTCAAAATTTGGTTGATTATTTTTAAATAAATCAGTACTTTCCCAATAAAGTCCTTTTATCTAAAACAATTTATACCAAAAGTTTTAAGACTTTGAAAAATGATATATATAAAGACATGAGTGATAAATGAAGGAAAAATATAACTGAAAAGATAAATACTGCCTATTAGATGAGGAAAATAGTATTTCCCTAGACTTGTTTTGAAAGCCAAGAAACTAGTTTCATAATTTAAAAGGATAGGGGTGCGAAGTACATAGAATGACCTCACTGATATGAGTTCATTACAAATACACAATATATATAGTACAATATAACATTTTTCATATACATCACTTTGATATGAAGACTTTAGAGGCTAATAGTCTGGAAGAGCTAACTACTTATGTGAATAAACAACACAGAGGAACTTTTCCCACATCTTCACCAATATAAACTATTTTCACACTCTATTTATAGCTAATCTTGTTATCTCATTGTAGTTTTAATTTGAAATGCCTGCATGACTGAGATTGGGTAGATTTTCAAATATTTTAGACTATTTGACTATCCTCTTTTGTGAAACTCCTGTTCAAGTCTTTTACTAATTTTTCCATAAGTTTTCTTATTACTTTATAGGAATTATTTATGTATTCTGGAAACAAGTCTTTGCCAGTCATATGTGCTGCAAATATCCCACTCTAAAGCTAGTCTTTTCATTTCCCCTAAAAGGACATTTTCGATGAACAGAAGTTTTAAATTTCTAAATAATGTTCATCATTTCTTCCTTTATCATTAGTGGTTTTTGGTGTCCTGTTTATTTAGTCTTTATATACTCCACTATAAAGAAAATGTTCTTTATATTACCTTCTGAAAGATTTATTACTTTATCTTATACATTAAAATGTACAGTCCATTTGAAATTGTTATTGTTTATACTGTAATGTCAAAAATCTTTTATTTATTTTTGTTTATCCAATTGATGAATTACCTACCATGTATTGAAAAGACTGTCCTTTTCCCACGTCTCTGCTGAGTCACCTATGTCATTAATCAATTATCTAAATGTGTGTCTGTTTCTGAACTTTCCATTCTGTTTTCTTGAGTGATTTATTCTTGTGCCACTAGCACACTATCTTTATTACTGTAGATTTAAAATAGATCTTGATTTTTTGGAGTCTTAATCCTCCAATTTTGTACTTTTTCTTCAAGATTGCATTGACTGTTCTTGCCCCTTTAAATGTTTATATGAATTTTATAATCAGCTTGTGAGTTTTCACAAAAATTTCTATTAGGATTTTGCTTGAGATTACAGTGAATGTATAGATGAATTTGGAGGGAATTGATTATTTACATTTTGAGTGTTCCATTCCATGACTTATTTTCTCATTTATTTATGTGTTATCAATTATTCCTTGATAGTATTTAGTTTCTCTGAAAAGACTTGACCCATCTTTTATTACATTCTTTCCTAGGTATTTGATACATTTGAATGATTTGATCAATTCAGATGTATTGGTGATTTGAATATTTAAAGGAATTTAATACAATGAAAATTCAGGAAATTATCTTTACAACTAGTGGTCTAGAATAATTTATTATACATGACAAAATTACAAAATATAAATTAAAATTTAAAACTTGCAGACATTAAAAAGAACTTTCATTTATCAAAAGGCACCATAAATGGAGTGAATATATGAGTCACAAACAAGAAGATATTGGCAACATGCATAGGTGACAGATATAAAGAATTCATATATTAATTTGAAAATAATTGATATTTCAATTTAAAATCAGTCTAAATTCATGAACAGGTATTTAGCACAAAGGGAAATACAGATGACCTATAGATATATGACAATGTTGGACTTCACCAATAATATTAATAAGTAAAATACAAATTACAATCCAAATGAGATACAGTTTTCCATGACTTTATTAACAATTATTTCTCACAAAAGCAAGGGATGGTGAAGACAACACTTGGTAAGGGTAACATTTATGCCCTGCATGTGTGACTGATAAAGAACAGTAAATTTTCTTTTTTTTTTCTTTGAGGTATCAGGGTCTGGGATTGAACCCTGGACTTTGTATGTGGGAAACCAGGGCTCAATCACTGAGCTGCATTGGCTACCCTTAGTTGATTTTCTCGTTTGTTTTGCTTGTTGTTTGTTTATTTTGTTTTTTAGGAGTATGTGAACTAAAATCAAGACCTGCCATGTGGGAAGCAGGCACTTAACAGCTTGACCCACATCCGCTCCCCTAAATTATTTTTTAAGGCTGAATGTAATAGGGCAATTACAGTCTTAGATTTATAACTTAACATAGTGTTTTGGTGTGTGTGTGGTTTTTTATTTGTTGTTGTTGTTGTTTTTTTTTGATGGTTGCTATATTAGATTGTGAAATCATTTTGGTGGGTCATAAATACAGCAGTTTTGAAAATGAAATAGACCAGAAAAGAAAAGAGATGGGTGCACTTGATACAATAAAGATAAGGTCTTCAGTCACACAGATACTTTGTGAAGGAAGCAATTTGCTGTGGGCCCCGGTGCCCCTCCACGTTCTTGCTGGGTCTGCCTATAATGAAAAGTCCTGACCACTCTGCCCAGGCCGTTTCTCAGGATTGTGCTTGTGGTGAACAGCCTTGAGGGATGAGGTAATATCTCCCGCAAACTATATAAGCACAAGATTCTCCAAGTTCTGTGTTTCTCCCCTGTAACATAGCCCACAGCTTGTTCAGGCATCCATCATGGGCCCTTTGTGGCATGCCTGTGGGAGTTGGAGGCATGGGGAATTGAGGCAAAGTACGTGAAGCTCTGAAGCTCCAGCTACTGCTTTTGCCCTAAGTAATGAAGTCCTTTGTCTCTGACTCAGGAGAATTGTGTTGTCTGCCAGCATGCATAAAATAATAATAGACTAGGTCATTAGCCTGCAAGTAGCATATGACCCCACATTCTGCACATTTCTTTGCAAAATATTCCTGGCCACAATATGATTTTTTTTTTTCTAGTTGTGGGTCACTTCTAAAAAAGTTTGAAAGACTTTTTACTAGAGAACTCTGTTGCACAAACAAACCATTTCTTTATATGAAAAATAATTTATAGAGAATAATTTATAGCAACATCAATTGTAATAACCAAAATGAAACAAACTAAAGTTGAAAATAACATGAGTGTTAATCATAAATATAATGAAGAAACAGTGGTAGAGTCACCCAATGATATAACAAACAATAGCGAAAATAAACAAACTACAGTCACATTCAACAAAATAGATGCATCAGAGAAACATAATGTTAAGCAAATTACAGAAAACTACATACAGTGTTATACCAGTTTTAATTAGTTTTAAAATAGATTATTTAAAATGGATAGCCTACAAACAAGTGTAGTAGAAATAATATAATTTTTAAAATAGCAACAAATATGAATACAAAATTCAGGAGTGGTTAGCTCTAGAAAAGAATCAAGGTCGTGTGATTGGAGTAAGCACCAAGTATAATTAAGGGAAGATTCACAGGAGTTCGTTAATGGTTCATAAGGTATAAACACAAAATGAGTATTACTTGTATGTGCCAAATATTATATAATTTTAAAAAATGCCTAAAAGCTGAAATAATGTAATACATACTTGGAAAAGGGTGCTAAACAATTATTAACAATAATAGCAATAACAAAAATATACTTTTCACTTTTTAAGAGAATTCCTAAAGATATTCTTTAAATAATCACTTTTACATGAAAATCCATTTTCTTTTTTGCAACTGGAAAATTGAACACAACATCAGTAAGTTCAGATTCTAAAGTTGATATTTTATTCATAATTTGCAGATTAATATGGAAAAGTGCCCCACTCCAGATTTTCTACATTGAAAAGAAGCTCAAGTAATATTAGATTTAAGCCTGTACCCATAGTTTAAGAAATGCAAACACGAGAGTATATGAAAAATGTTTCACAAGCTGAAAGTTAAATGGATCACTCTATGTATGCACCATGCTGACTGAAACATAAAATTAAATTAAATTCACGGAGAAAAATAAATCCCAGATTTCAAATGTTTGTTCTCCTCAGTTCCAATGCTACAAATAGAGATAAAAATTACACTAAGATGTGAAGGCATGAGTTTTATGGTTGATAAAATGAAATTTCTAAATACAGTATCATAAAGTGAGTGAACTGTTAAATGAAGGAAGAATGGAAGAAAATCTTAAAATCACGATGCAAGCATTACCCTTATTTTATGATATGCGTGTGTTCACAAGAGTTAAGGTGGGTACTTTGAATACCATTCCTTTCTTCATTTGCAAATATAGATAAATAAATAAAGTAATACAAGACAAATGCTCTCATGTTATTTTGCCCATACCACCGTATAAGGCTTATTCCTAATTATGTTTATACGTGTGGTGCAAACGTAGTCTTATTAAATCTATGATCTCTAATCTGATAATTATGTCTTCATAATTTATTCCATATGTCATGTAGCATTTGAAACTCCTATTCCATAAAAATCTTTTATTTTTCTGGCTTCTTTCTGTGACTCCATTTCTTTCCAGGGAACCTGAGCCCCCTTGGTTTCTAGGAATGTTGCCTCAGCAGAAAGTCACTGTGGACAAAGATATTTGCCAGCTCCAGGAGCTGAGGGGCCATAGCTGGGTTCCTCTACTTTGGGATGGACAGCATCCAACCTTCCCACTGGCCAGGCCCTCTCTGGGCACTCTACCTTATAAATTTGACCAGTCTCTTTTCTGTGGTGAGAGAAGCCAATCACAGTTATCTTACAATGGACAATTGGCCTCATGGCTTTGGGAATTTATATCCCCTTTTTTTCAAGGCAACTGTGTCCACAAAACGGTCTGGGGAAGTTATGTAGGAGAGAGCATGAAGCCAGTGTGAATTTGCTACTGTACTAAACTGATGCTGGTTTGGCTCTAATATACTGAGGGGAATTAAGACGTCACAATTAACAGGAATAGAAACAACATTACAATCGTGGGATTTCAGATGGGATTGTTGAAATATCTCTGAAGAAAAAATATATCATCCCTGAGCCTGCCTAATTCCTTTGGCTTATATGAGCATCCCTCAAATTATTAAGCATGAAGGAAGCATCACATAGCATTAAGTATTAAAGTAGTAGATAGAAAAACATTTTTCAGCAATCATGTGTTAATAAAATGTTTTCAGTTCATGTTTGGTGTTTGATGATAATGTAGAGAGTTTAATGTGATCCATGTTCCTCCAATTCTCCCTCACATTCCTACCTGTGGAGCTTATCATTTGAATTGCTCTACTCAGATTCTTAGGCTATCTTACTTCCTTCTAAGAGGTAACATTTAAGACAGACTCTAATAAATATTATTCTCAGTCATGTGATATTCCATGTGTGACCACACCTTTCTATTACCTGAGCTTTCCCTTCCACTACTTTCCCAAACCAGAATGACTCTCAGCTTCCATGATATTTCACTGCACCCCATTACAACAGCTCCTCGTGTTAATTTTCCTCACTGTCCTTCTTCTTGAACAAGAGTAGAGGCTGAAAGAGAGGACTTTGGACAGAACTAGCTGAAACACTAATAACACCATTTATCATCTTTGACATGATGCAGGGTCAGAGAGTGAAGGTTTTTGCACCTCAATTTCCTACTCAGTAGAATACTTGCTTACCTCATCTTCCAGTTGTGAAGACTGTCTGACTTGATATAGATAAATGCTCAAGTGTAACAGTCCTAAATTGACTTAGTACTGATTATAGTGAAAATAAGGAGGGAGTGGGAGGATGATAACAAAAACAATAATAAATTATCATATAATTAAATGACTAGAAGGATCTCTCCACATCAGGCTGCTTCCTGCTAGGCATAAGAATATTCAGAATTTGTCATATAAATGTGATAAAATACACAGATATTACACTAGAAGATAGGAAGCATGGGATTTACAATCAAGAAATTTCTTTCAATGATTTTGTCTAACTACAATGAATGAAGCAGGCTCTAGAGATGAAACTACATATGCACTAATGTGAAGTTGTAGAGCTATTCACTTTATGATTTGTATTTAAAATGATTTAATTAACTAGAACAATGACAAATACTTTTGATAAAATATGTCTATACATTTGAGTGGGAATGTAATTCCTTTTTTATATTGTCTATATTTTAGTATAAATCCAAACATACTTGTATTAGTCAGCAAAAGGGGTGCTGATGCAAAATACCAGAAATTGGTTGTTTTTCATAAAGGATATTTATTTCGAGTAGGAGCTTACAGATACCAGGCCATAAGCATAAGTTACTTCCCTCACCAGAGTCTGTTTTCACATGTTGGAGTAAGATGTCTGCTGACGCCTGCAAGGGTTCAGGTTTCTTCAGTTCCTCCCTTCCAGGGTCTTGCTTCTCGCTGAGCTCAAGGTTCCTTTCTTCCTGGGGCTTGCTTCTCTTTCCTCTGTGTGCTTACTTCCCAGGGTGCCAGCTGAAAACTTCAGTATCAAACTCCAACATCAAAACTTCAACATTAAGAACCCTCGATTCTGTCCTTTGCCATGACTTTTATCTGTGTCCAAAAGATGTGGCCAAATCAAAGCCCTAATCATAACTTAACCAAGCCCAGGTACAGACCAGATTACAAACCCAATCCAATATCTACCTTTGGAATTCATAACCATATCCAATTGCCACAATACTCATGATTTTTTTTTCACATTAGCTTTCTGAAATGTGAAATATTTTCTTTCTCAGATGTTGAAGAAATAGTATGCACAGCTTCTCTTCCATCAGAGTTCATTACATAGAACATTAATTTTCTTTACATAAATTTAAAGAATTTAAGTAGATTTTTAAAACTTTTTTCTGTAGAAATATGTATTTTGGAAGATTTGGGGATGAAAAAAATGTACCTTTTCTTAGTTTTAAGCTGTTCTAAAAAATCTGGGTAACCAAAAAAGAAGAGATAGATTTGGAAAATGTAGAATTTAGTAGGGGAATATTTTGGGGATGGAAATTGAACAAAGACTTGTAGACCACATGCTTAGACTACTGCCTTAACAATTAAACATCTGATTGAGAGTACTTGAGTATAAATACTTAAACTGAAAGAGAAAATTAATTGGAAGAACACATGAGTATTACAGCAAAGCCATTGCCAACAGTGTATCTGGGTCGCACAAAGCCTAGAACAAGGACATGAGCATCACTGAGAAGAGAAACAGTTGTTCTGTCCTCTGTCTCTCTCTCTCAGCAAATGAGTGCTTATCTCTGAATTGCCTTATGTCATCTTTTAATTTTCTCCCTCTATATCAGTTTTCTCTGCTCTCCTTCCACCTGGTCCATTATGGTTGCCTAAAAATGTTACTTCCAGTCTCCTCTCAGTTGGAGTTCCTATCACATAACAAATAGTCTCTTTGTCCCAATTTGTGAGAAAGAATAGAATTGACTCAGTTTTGGATCATGATTTTTTCAAACAGCTGTGACTTCAGAGCAAGATGACATGGTGTGTAGGTGTATAGGATGCCATTGCTGTAGGATGTGTAATGCATAGAGTACAAGACAGGGCTTTTATACATCCAGAAGGAAATAGGCAAAATCATTAGCCATTGGGAAAATGCAAGTCAAACCCAAAATGGGATACCATTTCACATTCACTAGAATGGCTACTATTAAAAAAAATACAAACCCAGAAAATAACAAGACTTGATGGGTATGTAAACAAATAGGAACACTTGTACATTTCTTGTGGGAATTTAAAATGATATAGCATCTGTGTAAAACAATTTGGTGTTTCCTCAGGAAGTTATAGAATTATTACATTATCTGACAATCCCACTTCTAGATATATACCAAAAAAATTGAAAGCACAGTCTCAAAAAGATATTTTCATATCAATGTTTATAGCAGATTTATTCATAATTGCCAAAAGATGGAAGTAACCAAAGTGTCCAATAATGGAAGAGTAGATTGAAAATGTGGTGTTTGCACACAGTGGAATATTTTTCAGCTGTAAAATGGAATGAAGTACTGATGCATGGTACAACATGGACGAGCTTTGAGGGCAGTATGTTGAGTGAAATAAGCCAGGTACAAATAGACAAATATCATATGATCTCAGTTTTATGAGATAATTAGAATATGTAAATTCATAGAGTCAGATATTAAAATACAGGTTACCAAGAAAAGGAGTGAAGGAGAAGGAAATGCAGCTAATGCTTAATTGGTATAGAGTTTCTGTTTACAGTGATGGAAAAGTTTTTGCAGTGGATGGTGGTGATGGTAGCTCAGCATTGTGAATATAATTAACTTCACTGAATTGTATACTTGAAAGAGTATAGCACAAAAAGTGAACCCTAATCTAAACTATGGACTATAATTAATAATATAAATATTATTTAAACAATTTTAACAAAACTACCACACTAATGCAAGTCGTTAACAACAGAGAAAAATGTGTGTAGTGAAAATTTATGGGAACTTTGTGCTTTCTGTGTGATTTCTCTGTAAACCTACAACTGCTCTAATAAAATAAACTTAGAAAAAGTTGTGAATTCACTTTGGAGGAAAATATTTCCAAAGGAGAATAATGATGTAAGCAAGGGTACATTTTTTAGAGTAGTACAAGATGATGTAACAAGTATATCTTAAATTGCAAACGCTTAATCAGATAAAATTGTACATCATGTTAATGTCAATCTATAGAAGTCTTTAGGATGTAGCTTTGGTTTTTGTTTGTTGGTTGGTTTTACCTGCTCTATATATTTAACCATGTAGTCTGAATGAGGCTCAGCCATCTTCAGCATGAGACTTCCAAGATTATTGTGGATTTTGACATCCAGCCAAAAGATAGGAGAGGATCTCGGAGAATCCTGTGTTGGAGTTAGTGATCCCCTAGTCCTGGAAGTGAGTCACATCACTATGGTTCAAATTTCTTTACCTGGGACTAAGTTACTCACTTGTGCTTGACTTTAAGGAAGCCAGGAAAATTAGGCAGTTTTCAGAAAGAAAATATTGGACATCATTCTTTTGTCAATGTGGAATTACTGAACATTTTTCAATTAGTTAAGTGTTATTACCCTGAAAAGTGGTTCAAGGGATACAATTTGAATTCTTTATATCAAACATATGTAATCAGGAAGACTAGTGAATTAAATTTACACAAGTCTGTGAAAGGTTGCAATGCAAGACTTTTAGGGAAGTAATTTCAAGAGGTCTAAGCAAAAAATTAAATATGGATGGCAACATCTCCTTTATTCTTTCAAAAACTATTTATTGAAACAACCAACAAGATGGTTGAAGAATAAGGAGCTCTTAGAGGCAGCTCCTGCTACAGGGCAGTTAGTAAATACCCAGAGCTATCTGGAGCTAGCTGAGGCACCTGTTTGGGGGCTCCAGGAGGCCAGGAGAGCATCTTGCCATATCTTTGAAGGAATAGAAGGAGGAGACTGGCCATCTGCAGAGAAGATTCATAAGTAGAGTGCTCCACACCAAGAAGCCATTGCCCATCCTCCACTGGAGGTAAAGCCACCTCAGGAGCTGTTCCACGGCTGGAATTGAAAACTCCACTTCACAATAATGGGGGAGGAAGAGACAGTTGGGCACCAACTTCAGCTACTGATGAATAAATTCAGCAGGCTGAAGTATAATCCTGAGAACAGCTAAAGTTTGAGCCCATCCTAGTTAGAAAAAGGCTGGTAGCTGCCATCTTAACTCTGTGCCTGGCACGAGGGGAAGCAGGTGGACTGAAAATCACAGTGCTGGTAGGGACCAGCTTCTTTCTACCAAGATCAGATTGCAGCTCTTGTGTAGGCCCCAGTCCCACCTCCAGCATGGAGGAAGCTGCGGGGACCTGTGCCAGCTTTTCCAGCCTCTCTGGGAAATTACCAGTCAAGCAGTGGAGGCTCGAGATTATCCTAATCTAGTGGCTCGAGTCACTCCAGGAGCTATTCTGTGACTGGAATAGGGGAGGAAGAGATGGTGGTTGCTGATTTCAGCAACTGATTAGTAGACTCAGCTGGATAAGATAGAACTCTGAGAACAGCTGGGGTGTGAATCTGCCCAAGTAGGAAAGAGGCCAGTGGCTGCCATTTTGACTCTGCCTCCAGCCTGAAGATAAGCCCAGTTGACTGAAAAAATCACAGTGACAGTAGGAAATGGTTTCTTTCACCAAGATCAGCCTGCAGCCCCAGACTAGACATTAGCCTCACCTCTGGCAGGAAGAAGGGTGGCGGGCCCTGCAACAGCCTATCCAGGTAACTGCAGGTAGCTTTGGATGGCAAAGACTGAATAATCAGAAGTCTATCAGGGAAACTGCAGTCATCTTGGACCCACATTATATAGATTGCAGCCCATACCTGCAGCTCCATCCCCACCCCAGGCAGGGGAAAAAGGGGCATGATGCCTCATTAGTCTCTCTGGGCAACTACAGTCTAGGTCTGTATGTCTTGGATTAGTCCACACAGCTGTGGCTCTGTCCCTATCCCTGGAGGAGAAAGTTGGGAGAAGTTTCGTTGGTCCCTGGTGCAATGAGGGCCATTTGAGCCTTCACAGCTTATAGCACCAATTACAACCTTGGCTCCTACTACACAACCAGCAAGGGAGAAAAGTCAGGAAGCCCTAAACTAAAGAGAAAAACTGCACCCAGAATAAATACTCTAGTAATCCAGATGCCAAGACACCAACAAAAAATTACAATCCACACCAAGAAACAGGAAGATATGACCCAGTTAAAAGAACAAGATAAACCTCCGGATGACATAAAGGAGTTGAGACAACTGATCATAGATGTTCAAACAAATGTCTTTAATAAATTCAATGAGATGGCTAAGGAGATTAAGGATATTAAGAAGACACTGGATGACCACAAAGAATTTGAAAGCATGCATAGAAAAAAAGCAGATCTTATGGGAATGAAAGGTGCAATAAATGAAACTAAAAAATCTTGGAATCATATAATAGATTTGAGGAGGCAGAAGAAAGGATTGTGAGGGTAGCAGTTTGCTAAGGTTATGAATTCCAAAAATAGATATGGGATTATGTTTGTAATCTGGTCTGGGCATGATTAAGTTATGATTAGGGCTTTGATTGGGCCAGGTCATTAGGGCATTAAGTCCTCACCCATCAAGGGGTGGGGACTCACAGATAAAAAGTGTGGCAAAGGACAGAGTTGGGATTTTAGATGTTGGAGCTTTGATGTTCACGTTTGATGCTGAAGCCTTAAGCTGAAGCCCCAGGAAGTAAGCTCATAGAGGAAAGAGAAGTCAGCCCCAGGAAGAGAGGAACCCAGAGCTCAGGAAGAAGTAAGCCTTGGGAAGAAAGGAACCCCGAACCCAGGGAGAAGTAAGACCCTGGAAGGGAGGAACCCAGGAAGCCTGAACCCTCACAGCTGTCAGCGGCCATCTTGCTCCAACACATGAAAATAGATATTGGCGAGGGAGGTAACTTATGCTCTATAAGCTGGTATCTGTAAGCTTCTACCCCCAAAAAATCATTTATAAAGAGCAACCAGTTTCTGGTATTTTGCATCAGCACCCCTTTGGCTGACTAATACAGTGAGTTAAAGAAATGGCTTCTAAAAGTGAACATACAAAAGAACAGATGAAGAAAAGAATGGAAAAAAATGAACAGGTCTCAGGGAACTAAATGACAGCAAAAGGTGTGCAAACCTATGTCATGGTTTTCCCAGAAGGAGATGAGAAGGGAAAAGGGGCAGAAGGAATATTTGAAGAAGTAATGGTAGAAAATTTCCCAACCTTATTCAAGGACATAGATATTCATGTTCAAGAAGTACCACATACTCCCATCTGAAAAAATCCAAATAGACCAACTCCAAGACACATACTCATCAGAATGTCAAATGCCAAAGACAAAGAGAGAATTCTGAAAACAGCAAAAGAAAAACAATGCATAACGTATAAGGGATACCCAATAAAATTAAATGCATGGAGGCAAGAACACAGTGCTCTGATATACTTAAGATACTACAAGAGGAAAACTTCCAGCCAAGAATCTTATATCCAGCAAGACTGTCTTCCAAAAATGAGGGCAGGTTTAGAATATTCACAGATAAACAGAAACTGAATTTCTAAGCAAGAGAACAGATTTTCAGGAAACACTAAAGGGCATGCTAGAGCCTAAAAAGAAAAGACAGGAGAGAAAGGCCCAGAAGAGGGTCTAGAAATGAAGATTATATTAACAAAAGTAACTAAAAGTATCATGAGTGGTGAAAATAAAATATGACAGATAAAACTCGGACAGTCAGGAATAAACTTAACCAATGATGGAAAGCACTTGTAATCAGAAAACTGCAACTCAATGTTAAAAGAAATTTTAAAAAGGCCTAAATAACATGCTCATGGATTGGAAGACTAAATATCATTAGGATGTCAATTCTACTCAAATTGAAAACAAAAAACAATAAAACAAACAAACAAACAAAACAAACAAACAAAAAAAACTATTTACTGAATATTTACCTTGTGCCAGAGACTAGGTTAGGTACTACAGATATAATGGTCCAGTCTTTAATTTGTTACATGCAGCTGTAACCAACTAGGGTGAGAAGGCAGGCAATAAATTAAATGCTATATCTAACTCAATAATGATCAATATCATAAACAGGATAAAATACCATGAGCAAATATAACAGACTGGTTATATCTAAGCTATGTCTGTGTGTGTGTATAGGTGACTGAAAAGATGCTAGTGGTTTTACAGGTAGAGATTTCAGAAAAAAAGAGTTTATGGAAGATGACCATGTCTGGAAAGTAAGTGAAGAGTTTAGATTTGGAGTCATAAATTTTGGGAATGAAAGTTGCTGTGAAAAAAATAACACAAACTGGTTGACCTAAACCACAGAAATTTGTAGGACACAGATAGACAAAGAGGTAGCCATCCCATGCTTCTCTCCTGGCTTCTAGTAGGTGACTGGCATTAAGATCATTTCTCTTTAGTCTGCCTCTTTCTTATTGTAACCAAATTTCCTCTGCTTGTAAGGCATCATATTGGATTAAGGACTCACCTTAATCCAGTTTGGCCTCATCTTAACTAGTAATGTCTACAAAGACCCAATTTAAAATATATTTAGGGAAGTGGACTTGGCCCAGTGGTTAGGGCATCCGTCTACCACATGGGAGGTCCGCGGTTCAAACCCACGGCCTCCTTCACCCGTATGGAGCTGGCCCCTGTGCAGTGCTGATGTGCGCAAGGAGTGCCCTGCCATGCAGGGGTGTCCCCCGCATAGGGGAGCCCCATGTGCAAGGAGTACACCCCGTAAGGAGAGCCGCCCAGTGCAAAAGAAAGTGCAGCCTGCCCGGGAATGGCGCCGCACACACGGAGAGCTGACACAGCAAGGTAACGCAACAAAAAGAAACACAGATTCTGGTGCCGCTGACAACAACAGAAGCAGACAAAGAAGAAGACGCAGCAAATAGACACAGAGAACAGACAACTGGGGTCGGGGGGAGGGGAGGGAGAGAAATAAATAAATAAATAAATCTTTAAAAAAATAAAATAAAATATATTCACTTTCACAGGACCCTGGGTTAGGGCTTGAACATGTCTTCTTTGGGGACATGATTAAATTGATGAAACCACCTAATATCCATATGGACATAACCATTAGTTCTTCTAGAAGTGAGAGAAATGAGGGCATGCAAAGAAAGTCAAACATAGATGCAGACAATTTTGTTGCAATGTAGACTATTTTGGTGCCACTTTTTATAACATTAGGTTGAACTTGGATACTGCACAGTGAGGTTTCTTAGGAAATAGCTAAAGATTTATAAGGCACATTTATCTTTACCTTTCAAAAATATGTGTTTCTTTCTTTTAATTTAGATATGACCCTGCATGACAATTAAACATGTATGTGGCTGCAGCTCCTTCTGGACTATTACTTTATGGAGAGCAGTGTGTATTTATTTTTCTTTGTCCTCCTATGTTCTTCAGAGAACCAGGAACAGAGCAGATGCTCAGTAAATATTTGATGAATGGGAGTGTATATGGAAATTCACAAGGTTCCTGGTATACAGAAAGCTAGAATATGTAAAACCTTCATTATTAGAGTGAAAACAGAATCTTTAACACATTGGAAGCATGAAAAAGCCTCCAAGGTGTGTGGCAAGAGAAAGGGTGATTGTTGAGTGGTGGTGGGAGACCAACTAATACACATGAATTAAGGTGTGGTAGTTTGAGTCTTTTGTGGATCCTGGAAAAGTATGTTCTTAAATTGGCCAATTCCTGTGCATGTGGGACTCCTTGATTGGATTGGATTCAGGTGAGGTCCTGTGACAGTGTGAGGTTATTTTGTGACTCCCAAGAAGAAAAAGATGATGTACTTGTTCTAATCCATTCCTGTGGTTGTGGGGCTTTTTTTTTTTTTGGTGGGGTCCTTTTGATTGGACTTTCAGTGAGGCATGACTAAAATTGGATTTCTACCCTCTTCCTAGAGTTTTATATAAACCGAGACACAGAGAGAGACACAGAGAAAGGAAGCTGCCATACGTGTCTGTCATGTGTGAGAGAGGACTGCAGGTAAACAGAGAATGCCCTAGAGACTGAGAGAAGTCCTGGAGTCTGGAATTAGCAGAGCACAGAGGCATGAAAAGCGATCCCTGAGGGGCTGGGCCCACAGTGCAAATTAAGGTTGAGGAGATGGGCCCTGCCATATGACTGATTACCATGTGACAGGATGCCAGGATCACCAGCTGCTGAATTGGTGAAAAAGCATCTCTGATGGTGCCTTGATTTGGACATTTCATGGGCTTGGAACTGTAAGCTTTTACCCCAAATAAAAGTCCCATTATAAAAGCCTACTTATTTCTAGTACTTGGCATCAGGAGCCCTTTGGCAAACTAAGACAGGGCTGTTTGATTAGATTGCTCCAGTATAGCAAAATCCAGGGAGGGTCTGGTCCTGTTGTTGGAGTCCTTTATAACCAGAAGAGAAAAAGCTGCAGAACGGTAGAGAGAAATATCCTGAAGCTGAGAAAGAAGGCCCTGGGAGCCAGAAGCTAGAGGAAGCCACAGACAGAACAAAAAGCAGCGGAGCTTGGAGGGGAAGGCAGAGACCTGCAAATGTGGCGTCATTTGCCTCGCCACATATGTTGCCAGATGAGAAAGAGATCCAGGACCACCAGCAGCTGGTCATAGGCAAAAAACATTGTCTGGTGAAGTCTTGATATGGATATTTTCATGGCCAGTACTGTAAGCTTGTAAGTTAATAAATCCCCATTGTAAAAGCCAATTCACTTCTGTTATATTGCCTTGGCAGCTAACTAAAACATAGGGCCATGCAATACAAGGCCCTTAATGCCTCATTAACCAATTGAAACTTTATCCTACAGGAAATAAGAAGTCATCAAAATGTTTTAAAGATGTGAGTGGTTGACCAAAAAAAAGATGGAATGGGAGGGTGGAGGACCTCAAGTCCCTGGGAAAACAAACTCTTTCAATATGTAAGTGATGAATAGTGAGAAAATGAAATATTCTCTGTCTTTGTATGAGGGCACAATTTTGGTTTCTGGAAGACTCTATACTCAAAATGTAAAAAGCTGGGGAAAGACGTCAGGAAGGAAAAATCACTAATCTCACATCTTGTTGTTAGAGTGGATGTCTATCCTGGAATGCCTTTAAAACTTGAGAGCAAAATTGAGAAAGGTTGATTTAAAAATATATATATATGTATGTGCTTATGAGATGTAAAAAATGTAGAGGCATCATGACGTTTTGAAAGGAACTCTCATAGATGTTATTTCAAAAATCCATGAACAGACTTCCTCATCAGAGGTGGTACTACAGAACATTGGTTTTCTATAGTGGAATGTTTATCTAGGAACTCTGACAATAATATCAGTGTCTACTAGAACCACCACGTATATAGCAACGGCTATATATTAAACCCTGGATTAACAATTATATGTGCATAACTGTTCTAGAAAGTGGAAAATTTAGATTTCAAACCAATGAGTGGCTCTGTAACCCTCAGTTCTTTCTTTGATGCCAGGACTTTCTGGGACGTTTGATTAATACACTATTCTCATTCACAGATCATTGACATCAGAGGTTGACTTTGCTTTCTCTTTATTCACCATTTGTGTAGCATAGAAGTCAGAAAAACATTTTGTATAAAGGACCAAATAGTAACTATTTTAGACTTTGTTGGCCAGACAGTTTTTGTTGGAACTATTCAACTGTGTCATTGTAGCACAAAAGCAGCCTTAAACTATACATAAACAGATGGGTGTGGTTTTGTTCCAATAAAACTTAATTTACAAAAACAGGTGGTAGACTGAATTCAGTCCATAGGGTATCTTTTGCCAACCCCTGATCTTATTATTGAAAGAAACTGTATGAGCTAGGTCAACATCAAGTAGAATATTAAAATCTCTACCAAAGATGCCATAGCATTCTACTGCATACATGTTTGCTATGCAATTACTAAAGGATTACCTGAAAATGATAAAATATGCCACTGAGATCTAATATTTTTCTTTCCCTTGAGGAACAAATTGAAAATTATTCTTCAATATTCATATTCATAAGGTCAGTATCTACTATCCTAAGACCTGATATTATTTGAGAATGATTCCCCTCCAATTAGATTAATCTGAAATATCTTCTTAAAACACCAGTATCCTTTTATTGGAATAGCAAGCCAAAGAAAATATGGCCATTTAAGTGTTTGCGAAGTCTTCATAGAGATTTTCTCAGCCACCATATCACTCTGAATAACACCCTACCCACCGGAAACCTAGGACAGGATATTGGCACGTTTGATTCTTCAATGGCTGCAAAAATGTCTTCAGGCTCCACCTCTATTCTATTTCCTCTTACTCTGGTCTATTTTACCATTTCTATTGAGCTTTCTTTCATCAGAATTCTACTCCTCTACAAAGACCTTTGATTCTTATACCTCATATGGGATTTAAGTTTCACTACATGACGTCATTTTTGCAATAACTTCTCCTTTGTAATCTGTTATTTGAGAAATTGTCTTTGCTTATCATGGGGCACAGTCAAAGCTCTCAGAATTCCAGCCTGAGCCAAACACACTTGTTCTAGAAGGGGTTCATATGTTTATATATATAGCATACATTCAAAGAATAGTT
Source organism: Dasypus novemcinctus (assembly GCF_030445035.2). NCBI lineage: Eukaryota > Metazoa > Chordata > Mammalia > Cingulata > Dasypodidae > Dasypus > Dasypus novemcinctus. The sequence goes on from NC_080675.1 coordinate 24,818,537, forward strand.
CATAATAATCAAAATATCAAAAACAAAATTATTAAGTTACAATTAATGAATATTTACTTTATGTTTAATATGTATACTTGACCCTGTTGCTGTCATTGAAAAAATATCCATTTGCTTATTTTCTTATTTTATTCATGTATGTATATATATATACACACATACATGTATATATACATGTCCACACCTATTTATATATTAATATAATTATGTTCCCTAAGCACTCTCTTTTTAAAAATGAAAATCTCATCTCTTGTTACTGAATATTCTTTAGTAAACCTCTCTTAAACTATTCATTACAACATTTTGACTTCTTTCTTTTGAATTCTGGAGTTTTCTGAGAGTTTAATCAAGGCCATGTAATATTTAATTTATAATCAGTTATTTAGACCTAAGATTGATAGTTTTTATCAACTCCTAACTCTTCTTCTAGAAGTCATGCCTTTGTTTTTTACATCTCTTCTCCATCACTCTCTTTTATTATCCTGAAGAGAACATATTATTTTTGATTTTATGACAGCTCAGCCGTTTCTATCAAAGAACAATCTTTGTCATTCCTCACTACCTATCTTCTTCTTTGCTGATCTCATGCTCCCTCTGAACCAGAAACATTCTTTAGATTTATGGACATTTCTTGTACAACATTCTTTCATTTTGTTGCTTGGATCTTTACTCATTTTTGTTCCAGTTTCCTTCACTCCATTTTGAATTTTTTCTAATTTCTCAGTCTTTGAAGTTTCAGCCTGTCCATTAGTCTTTTTTCAGTATATGCTCTTTATTCACTCATAGAATAGTCTAAGCCATTCATTTTTCTTCCTGAATAGACAGAATTCTCCCTTTGAACAGATGATATTGCCCTGCTCAGCATATTTTTTCCACACAATTTTCAAAGTACTAAATGATTAAATTTTCATTTACTGAGGGCCTACTACGTGTCATACAGAATATATAAACAAATGTAACTAATTCTCACAAAAACCATAAAAGGATGTAATTCTACAAATGAGTGACTAGAAGCTTAGGAGGGTTAATTAAGGAGCCAAAGTTAATACAGCAGGACCTGGGTTCCCAATATTTACTAATCTGTTTTCATATTCCAGGCACTGAGCCAGATGTTGGGAATACAGCAGTAATAAGACATACAATGTCCTGGGCTTATGTAGTATTAGGAGGGTCATAATAAAATAAATAAATATAAATAAATATATATATAATAATGCAACATAATATAAACCATTATACACATAAGTAAATACATAAGTTGTGATATGTGGCATGAAGGAAATGGATTGTCCTGTGATAGATAAAACTGAGCATAGGGTAGTTGAAATGGGCCTTACAAAGCAGATGCCATTTAACAGTCCCTATGTGGTTAGAAAGAGATAGTTGCTGTAAACAGGGCAGGAAAATAATTCCAAGCCCAGGAATTTCAATCACTCAGGGGTCTGAAACATTCTCAGAGTGTCTCAAAAGCAAACATCCAACTTGCTAGAGTGAAAGTGATGTGAGAAGAGGTGGACAGAAATGCTAGGATCTAACTGTCAGGAGTCAGAGTCTTTTTCCAGACATAGTGATGAAATAGCACTTAATACTCCATAGCATTTATGGTAGTTGTAATTAGATAATTAAATCCACATTGAAGGCTTTCAAGGTTCAGTCCTTGTTCTCTAACTACATTTATTCCCTTTGTGAACTCATTCTGTCTTAAGGCTTTCAAAACAATACAAGTGCTAACGTCTTCCCAATAATATTGATAGCCTAGATTGATCTGCTGAATTCCAGAATTGCATATATCAACATGTACTAGACATCTTCTCTTGAATGTTTAATAACCACCTCTACCATCACTTGTCCAAAAATGAACTCCATATGCAGACTTCCTATCGGGTCTGGGATTTGATTTTACTCTATTTATAAACTAGGAAGTTAACCTGTACTGTTAAATGAATGTCGTAAAAGGACACAAAACTCCTGGGTCAGGACAAAAAAGGTCTTTATTACCTTGACTCCAAAGATAGCATGAATATTTGCGTCATTTCCCTTGCTCTCCAGTCTCATGACATGAAAGGCCCACACAGAGGCTATATGTGCAGTGAGTTTGTATTGATGATGAAGATCACTGACCTTGCAGAATCCACTACTGTTAGAGCAATTAATAGGCAAGCTTACTCTTTGTCCTTGAAACATGACCTTATCATTCAGGGTTGTTCTCTGCAACCATAACCCTGAGCAGTGTTCATCCCATGTTAAAAGCAGCCATGAGACAAGTACAGACTCAAGAAACTTGTGGAAGAATCTTTCTCTCAATATATACCCTCCAAATGTAGTTAATGGAAATTCCATTCTTCCAGATGTTCATTTTTGCCCTTAATACCACCCCTCAAAAAAAAAAAAAAAAAGAAAAGAAAAAGAAAAAAACAGCAGCAACAACAAACTATCTTCAATTCCTCTGTATCTTCTCCATACCAAATTATCAGCAAATCTTATTGCGACCATTTCAAAATACATCTAGAAAATTATGACATCTCATCATCTCCACCATTTACTATAGTCTAAACATGCATCATATAGCACCTAGATTCTTGCATTAATCTCCTCATTGTTCTGACTTCTTCTATTACTATCCCCTTTAGTCTACTGTCAACCAAGAAGCTAAAAGGATATGTTACCTTGTTAGAAAGCTAATGTCTCAGACTCTGTACATCACTTTAAGTAAATATGATATGAATAGGGCGTAAGAGTATCACTGTGGAAGGGAAAAGGTTTTCTGGTGGATGTGTGGGAGTGCTGTATATTATATATATACATTGCTGTGGTCTAGGACTCCTGTGAAGAAAAGCTGAATAATTAGGGGGGGGGGGGGGAAGAAAAAGATAGGATGTGGAATTTTTTCAAGTCAACATTCTTTATCTAAGTTCTTTATCTAACTTTATCCAAGTTCTTTATCTATCCTTTAAACCCATCGCTATATGCCATTCCCTAGTAAGGGACCATGACATTATATTGGGCTTCAAATTTCGGGGAGTTCTGGATCACAGAGTGTTTCAACAATGGCAATGGAGGGATACTGGTATGGGATACCAATGACAGGTGATATATGGCTGACAGGGAGCTGTACAGAACATATGTCCAGGGTGCATGGTAATGTTTGGATATACTCATAGTGGCAACAATTAAAAACCACAGTAGGGGGGGGTACTGGGTTCCTGGCCAGTGGTGCTCTGTCGTGGTCCCTAGGGGAGCAGCAACAGTCTCCCAGGTACAGTGGCGGGGACCGGGAGGGAGTGAGGGTTCAACAGTGAGCCCCTGATGCTAATGACTATGCTTGTGAGCTGATAAACCTAAAATAAGAACAAGGCCTAGAGCAACATTGTGCCTGGGAATTTCCTCCTGTCAGCCTTCATGTTACTCAAATGTGGCCAGTCTCGAAGCCAAACTCAGCATGTAAATGCAATGCCTTCCCCCCAGCGTGGGACATGACACCCGGGGATGAGCCTCCCTGGCAACGAGGGACCACTATCAACTACCAACTGATGATGCAACTGGAAAATGACCTTATATGGAAGGTTCAATGCGGATCAGCAGAATATCCACGTCTACATAAAATACCATAACTTTAAAATGCTGTTTGACCTAAAGTAAGGGGGAAATGAAAAGGAGAAATGAGTTTATATGGCTACGAGTTTCTAAAAAAGAGTCTGGAGGCTGGCAGAAGGATTGCTCTCATGCACAACTGAGCAGAGTCAGAGAGACAGATAAAGCAGATACAACCCCCAGATATTGGTTCCTTTGAGGGCTAAAGAGACCCATGGGAGTTATGGTCATGGCCGATGGGGTTAACTACCAGGGCAGATGGCCCCTCATTGGAAATGGTGTTTATGTGTGATGAATCTGGACTCAGATGGGATCTCCCTTCATAAGACTTTCATGCTAATGTGCTGGAGGTGCAGTTAATGTTGGGGTTTAAGATATATTTAGGGGATTTGAATCTCTGGACTGACAATGTGATAGCCAGGTCCTGAGCCTCAACAGACTCCAGCACCTACAATCTGATCTATTGGACTTACCACACTCAGCTAAGATGGAGTTGAAGAAGGACAACCACCACACCATGGAGCCTAGAGTGATTACAACTGAAAATGGGAGGATTGCATCCAGCATCCATGTGGAATCTGAGCCTCCTCTTGACATAGAGGTGCAATGGACACAACCAATCCAATGTCCACATAGAAGAGGTGGCATTGGATTGGGAAAAGTGGACATGGTGGACGATGGGTATGGGGAAAGGCAGGAAGAGATGAGAGGTGGAGGCGTCTTTGGGACATGGAGCTGCCCTGGATGGTGCTTCAGAGGTAATCACCGGACATTGTAAATCCTCACAGGGCCCACTGGATGGAATGGAGGAGAGTACGGGCCATGATGTGAACCATTGTCTATGAGGTGCAGAGGTGCCCAAAGATGTACTTACCAAATCCAATGGATGTGTCATGATGATGGGAACGAGTGTTGTTGGGGGGGGGGGAGAGGGGGGGTGGCGGGGTGGGGTTGAATGGGACCTCACATATATATTTTTGATGTAATATTATTACAAAGTCAATAAAAAATAAATAAATAAATAAAAGGATATGTTAAAATGTGTCAGCTTAAGTCAGTCCTTTGTTCTATGAAGCCCTCTACAAACCCCAACTGCTTCTCTAACCGCATCCCATACTCTTCTCTTCTCTGACTCTGCTTTAGTCAGAGGTCTTACTGTTTGAGGATACCTGGCATGCTCCAACTTTAAGAATTTTCACTTGTTGTTTCTGCCTGTTTAAGTGTCTGTAATCTATTTGAATAATTTATTTGTCAAGTCTCCTTTGTCTCCTCCAATCTGTGAGTGTTTTTCAGTTTGTTTGGTTTTTTTGTCTTTTATAACCTTAACACTTTTGAAGAGAACTGGCCGGATATTTTGCATAATATAACTCATTTTGTTTTTATCTGTTGTTTTCTCCTGATTAAACCGAGGTTTCCTATTTTTGGCAAAAATAACACATAGGCAAAAATAACACATAGGTGATGTTTTATGGTTCTTATTGCATCATATGAAAAGAAACACAATGCCAATGTCTTAAAGCTCCTGTTGTTTACCTTGATCAACTGGTTAATCAATTCGGTAATGTTTCAGCACTTTAAAGTTATGAGTTTTCCCTTTGTAATTAGTAGTTGTCTTGCAGTAATTTACTTTGCGGCCATACAAACACCTCATTACTCACTGTTCTTTTGGCCATTAATTTTAAATTCCAATGATATTGTTAGCAGCAGCCTTATAACTGTGGTTCTGACCCAATGGTGATTTTTCCATTTCCCTCTAATTAGTTTTGTAGATATGCAAACTATCACAAAGTTGATGGCTTAAACAAACAGAAATTTTTTCTCTAACAGTTCTGGAGGCCAGAATTCCTAAATCAAGGTGTCAATAATGTTGGTTCTTTCTGAAGAATATTTTTTAATTTATTTAATCATATTAGTGAAGACTCATGAATATTTGTTATGAGAAATAATCCAGTATTATCATTATTTATTTTCTTGCTTAAATTAATCTATTTCTGGCCATTGACTTCTCCTCAAGTTGGCTTCCATATCCTTTTTACATGCTTCTGTTGTTTTTTGAACACTTCTTAATTTTCTTGAACCACAGGGCATTCCAGGCTCATTTTATATTGGATATGCCCATCTTTTTATCCAAGGAGACAATCACCCTTATTTATTTATTTTCTAATTGAAGAATGACATTTAGAAATCAAGATTCAGTTTTTAGGTGTGCTCCTTGCTACTAAGGCACCTTTGGTTTTTAGCTCTTTCAAAAGTCAGAGCTGAGAAATACATGTATATGTATCAAAGCATGCAGACACACATACTTATTTATTTCTCTATATGGCCATCTGTGTACATATTAAATATCGTAAGTTTATACAATACAGATCCTATTCAACCTATTAGGGTTCATTCTAAGTTTCCTATTTTCCTTATTGTTAATTTTTTTGTCTGAAAAACAGGAACCTGGATCCCACCATTCACAATGTTTACTAATTTTTCCAGTTCAGTTATCTGCAAAAAGTAGTTTCAAGCACAATATTTGTATTCCTCCATTTTTACCTTAGCCATAGAGTATATCAAAATACTGCCTTTCAATATTACTTATGTTGGTTCTTTACTTCTACATTCTTTTCAGTGTGGTTGTGTTATTCATTTGTAATAAAGTCAGGTTTATTATTAGTTATTGCTTACATTCCACTTGGAGTTTCCCACATATCCTGATATATTTCAATTTTTTAACCTACAGTTAGGGTATATTGAACATTACAGTTTACCTTAGTTTCAATACCATGAACCATACCCCTAAAAGTGATATTCCCTCCTCATCTGTACTGCTCCATCCCTACTCTCCTTTTCTCCCCATCCATTCTCACTCTATCCCTGTCAGGAATCATTCTCAGTTTCTGGTTATTATTCTATTATTTTTTCTCCATAAATAAGAATATGCTTGTATTTTTTTTATTTCTACCCTTTTTCCATGAAGCATATAATAGATACTCTGCTGCATTGTTCTTTTTTTTACTTTACAATATTCTCTGAAAATCCTATCATATTTGTTCATAGAAATTACCTCCTTTATCTGCAGTTGCTTATAATCCGTTATGAGTATATATCATCATTCTTTACCTGTTCCCCTTTGTATTGGTATTCAACTTGTTTCCAATATTGTGTAATTACTAACAATCCTAAAGTCAATAAGCTTATGCATATGCATTTACATGTAATAAATAGAATAACAGACTATTTGAACTTTTTTTAACTGTCAGCATGTAAATTACTATAAATAAGACTCAAGGTCACTAGGTTTTCATGTTTGCAATTTTTTTTTAGAACATCATTATACAACAATTTTGTCTGAGAAATATAAAAATCTGATATAAAACCAACACTATTTCACATAACCCTCTGTTGATTCATCCAATGTACTTTTCTTGCATTACATTAGGGACATGCCTGCCATTATTTCAGCAATAGAGTCCTTCAGCAATGTGTCCTTGTGGACACATGGTATTTACATCTAATTTAAATTGATTTATATCACATTTTTTTCCTGCAGTCTATAAACTTCAATAGAATTCCATATTTCTTAATTTTTTTAAAGTCTATCATAGTAAACACCCTTGCATGGTGTGACAGTTTGAAGCTTTTGTGAATCCAAGAAAATTTCATGTTCTGAGAACTAACCCATTCCTGTGGGTGTGGGACACTTTGGTTACATTCAGTTAAGAGATCTTTCAATTAGATCACTTTAGGGCCTTTAATTGGACTACATCAGTGAGGCTTGTTGGGTCTCTGTCCTCTTGCTAGAGTCTTACATAAGCTGAGAACTGAAAGTAGAGACATACCAAGAAAGACAGCTGCCATTTTTGCCCTGCCATGTGAGAAAGGACTCCAGGATTACCTACATTTTTATAGAAATAAAGAGAAATCCTGAAAGCCTGAGAGAGAGGTCAGAGACTAGAATCAATGGAGCAGCCCAAACCTGAAGAGATAAGGCCAAGAAAGAGACGAGCCACATGTTTGATCACCCATAGCTGAGCTTGGGAAGAAAGTGAGCCTGGAGGAGAAAGCAGAGATTGGACACCATTTTGGTTTGCTGCTGGCAGGAGTCCAAGATCACCTTCAGCTGCCATTAGCTGAGAAGGCAACTCTGATGATGATTTGGACATTTTTGAAGCCTCAGAACTGTAAGACTTTTCCCCTAATAAATCTCAGTTTTAAAAGCCAACCCATTTCTTATATTTTTCTCCCAGCAGCTTTAGTAAACTGTAACATATGGTTTAGTTGAGCAGATTACCTTCCCAGAGATAGTAATAAATATACTGCTACCATTACAACTAGTACTACTACTACAATTAACAATAATTATAATTTTTATTGACTGTTTAAACATGCCATGGATTCTACTGCTTATATTTATTCATTTAATTCCTTAACAAACTTATAAGGGAGCTACTACTTGTATCCCCATTGCATAGGTTAAACAAAAAACAAACAAAACTGAAGCATAGAGAATGTAAGCCGATACCAAAAGTCAAACAGCTAATAAGTAGAGTAGGTGTTGTATTTGAATCTTTACAGTCAGTTTCAGAATCAATCAAATATTGAGGAAATGCCATGTATGTTGAATATTTTAAAATGATGGGAACAAGCATTTCGTGCAACCATTTTCTGAGAACTTACTACAAACCAGCTACTGTGCCAAAATCATACCCATAATCTTCAACACCCATAATTTTCACAACATCTCTGTGAGAGAAGCTCATAATCTTCGCCACTGTCCCCCAAACTACCCAACTCATAATGTAGGAGGAAAGTACTGTACCAGGACCATTGTACTTCAGTGGCTCTACTCTGAGCTCCTGTACGGCCATGGTGATCCTTAAAGGATTATATATTGGTAAAAATCTGTAACATCTTCCTTTACATTGTCTTAGTATTTGTTAGTAGACAAATATTGCATGAAGCATTTTACATAGTTTTCATGATTCTGAGAAGGAGGCAGGCCAGTCCAGAAAACTGTATTTGCTTTGTTTTTTAATTTTTTAATTTAATTTTTTAATTTTAGGTATATCTTTAGTTGTATAGTTCCTAGATTAGCACTAGTTTCTATTCATGGAGTCATAGTTTGTTTTATTATAAAACAGTATAAAAACTAAAAAGCAACCCTTCTTGATTATTTATAATATTCTCTACAAAATTGATCATACCTTGCTATATATTATCATATCAATTTTTTTTTCAATTTTTTGTTTTTATTTATTTTTTAATGTTATATTAAAAAAATATGAGGTCCCCATATACCCCCCACCCCCTTCACCCCACTCCTCCCCCCATAACAACCACCTCCTCCATCATCATGAGACATTCATTGTCTCTGGGTTAGAGGTTGAAATCCCCACATTTTAATATTTTGCATCATATGTATTTAAGGAGTCTTTCATACAGTCCTTAAAATATATAAAGAAAAAATGTTCTTATGCATGCTTTCATTATTTAGACTACCTGTGAGTACTGGCTGTTTCTTAAACATCTCAAATAGGAACCAAGAGATCCATTGGTAGTCCTGGTTTCACTAATTACCAGCTATATGACATTTGGAAATCCATTTACACTTTAGTAACTGTTAATTGGAGGCTTGCCTAACACATACAATTTTTTTAGAGATATACAGTGAACTGAGAGACCCATAAAGAACAGTTGTTCACACAGCAGTAAATTGCCGTTGAGGAAACCCCAGGAAAAAAAAAAGATCCATCTAAGGATTAACCCTCTCATTAAAGAGACACCTAGGGAGGTGGAACTAAATAGCACTTGGACTTACATATTTTTGTCATGGCATTTGGCCTTATCTTTGCCTGATTCTTAATTTCTGCTTGGAGAAAAAAAAGTTGCAAGAAATAGAATTCCAACTTATTCTACAAGTTACATATGCCTCTTTCATGGGGTTTACTTAAACCAAGTGAATGTCCTAATCTCATCCTTTTCTTGCTTGCAAGATTTTAGAAAAGAAAAAAGAAAAGCAGAAAAATAATTCGTAGATAAGAATGTAATAAAGTCCTCTGGTCTCCCCAGAAGCAACTTTTTTGTTAACATAACCATACGTTGTCCCACTGAAAAATGCAAAATTTGTTTGTACCCTGCAGAGCTCCCAGGCCCAAAAGCCAGGGGCAGCCGCAGTACTGAGTTGGCACAAAGTAGCAGAAATGTCATTTTTTAATTATGTGGTTCTGAGGGGAATCTATTATACACTGCTGAGATGCTGAAATTAGACAATTTATCTCTGAGTCTGCTCTGTCTACAATTTAAAATATATATCTCTTGTCACTGCTGGAAAGAGAACGAAAAAATGTTTTTATTTCTGATGCCTTATGTTTATAAATTTATTCTTTTAAGTTTTGCTAATGTAAGGGGATAAAGTCTTAACATATTGTTTGGCTTCCTTCTGCCCACTTCTCCTTGGCGAAGATTGTTGCCATCACCCAGGCTCCTTTGTCCCTGGTATGTATTATACCTCTTGGGCCTTGGGTTCACCAAGTCTTTGCATGATCTTCATCTTATGTTCCAAATGCCCCTTGCCAAGGAAAATAGAAATGAATCTTTGAAAAGGCCTAAGAAAACTAGAGGCATCGGACTAGATTAATATTAGAGCAAATTGCTCTTTTGAATTTCAAACGAGATGCTGGAAACTATATGAAACATATCATTTCTTCTCTTGTGAGCTATTTTCATTTAGATATAAACTAATAGTTTTACCGACCAGCTTGTTCATAATGGTTCTGCATTCTTTCTGGGTTTTTTTTTTTTCTATTAAGGAATTAAGGCAAACAAGAATTTAGCTCACATTTGTCTTTTCCCCTCCTTTCTTTTTAAAAATCTGCCAAATTCATTACTTTCACTACTCTGTGTGCATCAGGGCTCCAAGCAATTCAGATCTATTAACTATCATATAAAAGCTATGCGCTTTTAAAACAAATGTGTGCAGCTTATTTTAAATTAATGTATGCTTTCTATATTTTATAGAAATATAAGAAAATTTGATCATTGGCAAGGTAGAATGACAAAAACTGCACTGCCCTCTAGTGTGGCATTATAGTTAGAGCAGGACAAATGCAATTTTTGTTGTTATTGTGTGCTTTTTGCTTTTGCTTTACTTTTATGTGTGTATGTGCGTGTGTGTGTGTAGCTTTTCAGAATCAAAATGAATTGCAATGTCACCTGTCAAGATATTGAAGGATTTTTTTTTAATAGTGGAATATAACTTTTCAGAGATTCAGTTGGTTTCCTCATGCCAAAGGCATGTATCACTATTTTCAAGTATTCTTTGAAAACTTGAGGAAAGGGAAAATATAATGATCTTCAATGTAGATTTTATTGTTGTAAACATGAGAATATGAACATTACAATTCAATTTTCATCCACCTTGGATATTTGTTACAAACATCTGTAACTCACATTAGATAAGAATTATATTTCAGTGCAGTGTCATTCACATACACATGTTCATAAAATAACTCAGATCAAGCAGAATGAAATATTTTGCCATAGATAATACTTGTTCCTTATAATATACAAATAGCTGTTTCTTCTACCAGTAATTTTAGATTGATTTGGGAATTTTATTCTGAATTTTAGAAAGCAATACTTAAGCATTCTTTAAAACCTCTTCCAGGCTATATCAGGAATACTTAAGAATTTTGATTTACACACTCAATAGAAAGAGATGGAAGCTGAGAGAGAGAGAGAAAGAGAGAGAGAGAGAGAGAGATAGAGAGAGAGAGAGAGAGAGAGAGAGAGAGCACGAGAGCACTCTTGGGTAACTGGAATATATTTTCCAGCTTCTGAAGAACAATGAATCATAACATAAATCATAAACATCACAGAATCTTGGTCCCAGATCTGCCATTAATTTATGCAGATCATCCTAACATTTTAGCTTCTTATACACACCACACTTCTCATCTGTGTCTGCGATAGCTCAGTCTTCTGACTGCCCTGTTTGTAGACTCTAAAACACTCAGCATATTTTTCTTACTAATGGAGCAACAATAAGGTCTAACTCCAGATTCTGATATCATGGGTTCAAATCCTGTATCTAGCACAAGTTCTGCTACTTCTGGTAAGTTACATAACATTCTGAGCTTTTCTAAAATGCACTTATCACGTAGAGTTGCTAGAAAATTAAATAAAGTAGGACATATAAGGCAATCAGCACAGCATCAAGCATGCATGGAAATGCCTACTCAAAATAGATATTAGTCATGTAATTCTATCTCAAATGCAAGAAGCAAGATGGCCAGTGACCACTGTCAATTGGGATAAGGTCCCAAAGCTGACAGCAAGGGAGAGAGTGAAGGCAGGAATGGTTGTCAAAATTAAAGTCATGTGTGTTACTAGAAGTAAACTTAACAGTACCTGAAATGCACTCTGCTGCAGTTACTAAAGATAGCAAAGCAGGGGTGGCTGAAAATGCCACATTCAAGGCACACCGTGAATGGCTGGGGGTGAGGGGGGGTGGGGGGAGGGGTCTCTGGGAAAACTTCTGTAATATATTCATGGATATGAAAGGACTTTAAACAAAAGAGAATAGACTGGATCTGAGTCACCACAGAGGTTCTCTCCTCAGATTCTTAAAACGGGCATGTGGAGAGGAAAGAGCCTTTCCTTTTCGGTTTCCTTCAATATAATCAATGAGAATCAAAAATTCCAATTTATTAGGGTGTTAATATTTTAAAAACCACAACATTTTATAGCCTGGAAAAAGAAATAGATATTATGATTTACAATATTGGCCCTGGACTTAACTGGTTAGCAATTAGACACTATGAAATCACTATAATTCTCAGGGTATTGGGATCCTATCTTTTTGTTTGTTTGTTTTTTAAAGCATTAGAATGTCTCTTGATGAGAGAGATCACATATGATTCTATTACTTGGTTGGGATGTTGGTAATTTACTGGTGAAGTCTGATTCAGAAATCTGACTCCATCTAATAATCTCCAAATATTTTAGGCACAACCTTCAGAGGGAAAACAAGAGAATTTTGTAAAAAAATACAAAAAAAAAAAGATGTAAAAATATTCAGACCATTGTAAATGTCATAAAAAGCTAAGATGTTAAAACTTCAAGAGGAAATTAATTTTGACAATAGAATTATCATACTGAAATAAAATTGTATGTGTGAGATTCTACCCAGGCCATTACTAATACTATAAATTTTCTCTCATCAAAATTTATAGCTAGGCAGGCGTATTGGCTTTAAAAACATAAAAATAAGAATATTGTCAATTTGACTATTTCAGAGGTACTCGAATCTTTTGATGCCCTCTACCATTGGATTTTTTTCTCTCGTATTCTAACTCAAACGTGAAGGAGGACTTTGTGTCACAGGCATAGGCACACACACACAGCTGTATCACTGATGATGCCACTTTGTTTTCTGGATAAGAGATGCAGTGCATTGTAGTAGATCATGCTTAATACTTTGTTCAATTTTTACTCTATTTCATTCATGTGCAGCAAATATTTTTACCCTCTTTATGAACATTCTTGTGGAAAGCTTGATTTTCTATCTTTCCTTTCATTAAAAATACGTTAGCAAAGACCAAAGAAAATGTAGCCTTTGTAAAGACTCGCATGATAATCTGTCCTTTCTTCATCTGTTAAAGGAAAATTATGAGTTTCCACAAAGCTATTTCTAGTATAACTTTTCTTTATTCAATATGCAAAAAATAAAAGATTATTTTTGTAGCTCTTTACTGATAAGTGATAGTTTTTTTCCACATGACATAAATTGCTTTTCATCTTCAGTGTTTTTTTTTTTTTAATAAGGTGAAAATGAAAATATTCTCCTTTATTTTGTTTAATAGTCCAAAGTATTTTCTACTTCTTGGGAGAAAAATTTCTAGCAGCATTATTCAGCATAGCTTTGTTTTCTCAGTTCTCCTTTTATTTTATTAATTTTATTATTATATTTTATTATTTCATATATTTTTCAGTCCAATGGCATCAACATTTACGAGAAGGTAAAATTGGTCTAAAATGTGCCATGTTTTCATAACCTGAACAGCTTAATCTGAGATTAGCCGGAGTTTAAACAGCAAGGTAATAGGTACAAGATCTTGGCATTAGAAAATGGAACTATGAAAACAAGTTGAATGTGCCCTGCAAGGGAGTTTATAATGAACCTTTAAAAAGCGTCATATACAAATCAATACACAAATTATAAAGATAGCACAGTATTTTATACTTTTGTCTTCTAGTGTGTAATATATATTTAAGTTATACAGGCTTTCAGGAAATGACTGTGAACGTGAGAAACAGATAAGCTGGTGTAGGTATGTAGATATATTCTAAAAGCATTTATTCCTCCAAATAGTTACCTTTTGTATTCATAAAAAATGATAACTTTCTATTCCTTTTGGATCTCAAGAAATTTCTTTGAAGGCCCAGGAGCCTTAGCTTATATATACTAAAATCCAGAAGAAAGGGTGGAGGTGGGGTAGAGAGAAGGAGATATTAATTCAAAAGAGGAATGATGTATTTAAATTGCCTTTTTTTAAAAATTGGCAAAACAATATTTTGTGATTTTTTTCTGCCATGATTATTTCAACTAAGAATATAATTTTATAACATTATAGCAAAACATAATTGAAATATTATACAATAACATAATTCTTTATATTTATTTAGAAAAACGTTTATTTAATCTCAAATTATGCAATTTTTGTATGGTGGTTCTCATTCTAAATTCTATTTTGCCTTTTTACTGTCTGATAGTTCTACATATTCTCCCATTAAAATTAAAGAATTAAAATGTAGTCATATCAGACTACCTGCAATATATATGGATAAAAAGGAGAGAAAAGCAGAAAAAGAAAATCATAGATGGCATATTGCCAGCAATTTAGACATTTTATTTTTTAAGAAATGATACTTGGGCTTCTTTCTTCCTTATTACAATCCTTTTTTTCTTTTTTCTTTTTTGTTTGCTTTTTTGTCTGATTTTTTTTTATCTTATCTTTTTTTAAAGATGCATATCTCACACAAAATGTTATATGAAAAAATATGAGGTTCCCATATACCCCACTCTCCACACCCCCCACTCCTCCCACATGAACAGCTTCTTTCATTAGTGTGGTACATTCATTGCTTTTGATGAACACATTTTGGAGCACTGCTCCATAGCATGGATTAGAGTTTGCATTCTAATTTACTCTCTCTCCCAGTCCATTCAGTGCCTTATGGCAGGATATAAGTGGTTTGGTTAAGTGGAATAGGGAAAAAGGAAAAGAAAAATTGTAGGTCATTACAACATGTAGGGAAGCAAAAGGAAACTGACCCATAAGAATGTCTTTGTGAAAATTCAAGGTCCACAGCTTCCCCTAGGCTAGCTGCTACCCACTTGCTCATTCAGTCATTTAGTAACGACTGGAGATAGAAAGGAGAAGGAAATCTATTCTGAAGGTTTTCCTGCAATGATTGGTTCTAGCTTTCCTAACCAAAATCCAAAGAGTTTGGCAAGTGATTGACCTAAGGCAAGTACTTCCTTTTTATCCTGATGAATAATTGGCAAGTGATTGACCTAAGGCAAGTACTTCCTTTTTATCCTGATGAATAAATATCCATTTTGGAATGCATTAAAAATTCTTAAAATGTGTAACTCAAATCATGTGATAAAATCCATTTTGGAAGAGATAACCCTGACACAGCTAATGCAAGTCGAAAAGAGATTAGATTTTGAGATTCAAAATAATGTATTTTGAATTTGCAAAACCATTTTGGGTTATGCATACATAGGTGCCCTCTGTCTCCATTATTTTAATGGCCTGTTCATTCTCTGAGTTAAAAAAAAAAAAAAAGGTCAGGCATTCCTCTAGAATGTACAATAAAACCACAATATGTTGTTTAAAAGAAACTAGAAAATTAGTGTGACAGTTAGGTTCATGTGTCAAATTGGTCAGGTAATGGTGTCCAGTTGTTTGGTTCAGCAAGCACTGGCCTGGATGTTCCTGTGAGGACATTTCTTGGACTTAAATCATCAGTAAGCTGATTGCATCTATGTCTGGTTACATCTACAATCACCTGAGGAAATTGTCTTCAACAATGAGAGGCATCTCATGCAATCTGCAGAAGACTTTAAAGGGAGAACTGATGAAATCAGCAGTCAAAAGAGAGAATTTCCACCTCTATTACAGCCAGCCAGCTTCTCCTGGGGAATCCACAGAAACCCTTGGACTTCTGCATACCCACAGTAACAAGAAACAATGCTCATAAAAAAATTCATATTATTTACAGGTATCTCCTGTTGTTTCTGTTTCCTTAGAGAACCCTAACTAATATGTGTGCAAATACCTAGTAGGCAATAAGGATGATGGTAAAGACATGCCTTTCATAGCAATGAACATTTATTGAAGACTGAAGTAGATGGACAGTAGACACCATCCAGCAGGGCAAACTCTCAATAAGCACTTTCATGCAGTCATTTACTCTACAAATAATTACTAAATGTCAACTCTGTGCTGGAACTCTTCTAGGCACGGAGACACAGCATTAAACATTACCAAAATGTTTGCCTTCATGATCTTATATTCCAGTAAGGAAAGAGAGAAAATATGCATACATAAATAAATATACTAGTTTCACCTAGAGAAAAAACAAAGCACAACAATTAAATAAGAATAAGGAATAAAAAAGGAGTAAGAAACAGGGTCCTATCAAAGGAATAGAGATCCTTACCTCCCACCCAGGGAGGACAGGAATTTCTTGAATATGACACTGAAAGAAGAGGCAGACTATATGTGAGAGTGGTCAAAACTGAGTTCATAAATGGGAGTAGCAACTAAGTGTGACCTTTTCTGGGTATGTCTAAATCTTTTAAGAGCCCTCATTTGTGAGATAGAAGGGAAAGTTGAAGTAACATGTTTCCATGTTGTTACTTTAAAGTTGTAATTCTCTTATAAAACTGCCCTAAACAATAAAATTTTCATATTTGCAGCACAATCCAGAATTATCTGATTGAGGCTTATAGGCAAGATGTCTGGGACAAAGATGTTTGTTTACCTTATTTCTTTCGGGTTTCTGAGGAGATTAAGCATTGATCACTTCTTGGATTGGCGGCGGCAAAGAGAACCAAGACAGTAGAAGCACTAGAACATCTGTGTGTGTGTGTGTGTGTGTATACAAAGCCCCTTCCAAGGCCCTTAGGGATTATGGGAATTTTCTGTTCTAAGCTTGTATTCTCTTTTTCTTAAAAAGGTTTACCAAATTGTACAAGCTTCAGGTTATTGGACTTGAGTTGGCCTAAATGTTATGCCTGATATTCAAACCCAAGTTTTAAAGTTTTTTTTTTGTCCTACAAATTCTCATAGCAATCCTTATAATATATATTATATTCAATTTTATGTTATACCCACTTGTCTGTCTTCATTTTGCCTTCCAGGGATATGTGCTCTTTGAAGTAATATTCCATGTACACTCTTCTAGTTTGTTGTTCATGGAGAGGTCTAACTCAAAGTTCATCTATGCAAATAATGAAAGATTATCAATGGAGATTTTTGGCTAAAACATAATTTCTTTAGAATATAATGCAAATACTTCCAAGAGGAATAACCACCTTGACAACTTATATGTAAGGATGAAAAGTGTATTTAAATGTAAAAGTCTAGGTTGAATAAAATGTAATTTACTTTTAAAGAGTCCCTGAATCGTTACGAAAATTATTATCCCATGAAAATTAAGGTTTCAAAACATCTGAATGTTTTTTCACTCGTTTGTATTCATCTCTATTTTAATGGGAAGACCTCTTTGCAGTTTTACTTCCTCTTCTTAGTATCAACCTCATTTTTCATGTTCTGTGCAATACAGCACATTAAAACATGTCAATGAGATTCATATCAAATCTAGTGATCACAACAAGGATCATCACCTTCTACCTTTAACGGCCAGTCATCACTGATATTTTGCCATATCTAATCTTTTTTGAAGTGTAATGAATCATCTACCACATTTTTATCTTATTAGGAAAATGACTATAAAGCACAGTGCATGCTTTAGTTTGGATTTCAAGCACTTATTTAAGTATCTTACATAAAACATAGACATTATGTAAATCCAAATACTTTTGTCTGTTTAATTTGACCAAGAACAGCCTCATGTAACCCAACCATCAACTTGAAAAGATAGATGTTATCTATTGAAATTCCATCAGGAGAATGAAATTGGATAGAATACCATTTTGACTAAAATTAAAAGGCAATTTGTAACTGCTTTTAAAATTTCAATTATTCCTTTATCTGTGGTCTATTTGTTCTTAGTATGAAATTCTGAGCCCATATCCTGAGGCAATTTTATAAAAGACTTAATTCTAGATTATCAAATTAATAATAAATGAATAAAATGCTAAGGATTCTCGAAGGATGATTGGGAAAAATTAGAGCTTGAAAAATTTCCTAGATTCCATCTCCATCCACAAAGAAGAGTTCTCTTATAAAATGAACTGATTTGCCTAATTCCAAAGTGATTGCCAGAATGAAAGTAGATTAAATTTATTTAGGATAGTAAAACATAAAGTGACAACTAAATTTAGAGACTACACATCTTTCCTTATATAAAAAATTTCTTTTTCTTGGTATTTGTTTTAATAAAAAGGAATATCCCTCTGGTTCTTTTGAGATTAGGAAATGACAACAAAATCTATGCAAACATGTCAGAGATTAAAAGCTAAAAGCTTTTTTAAATGTTTTCATTTAGATATCAGAGAAAGTGTTTCTAAGTTTTTAGGAATAGAGATAACCTCACTACATATGGTAGTATATTGTCTCCTATGGTCATTCCCAACTACATTTTTACAGTTCCATTTAAATAATTCAACATTGTAAATTAAGGACCAATACTCATATCCCATGGCTCATCAATTTTAAATTCAGATTTAGCAATGTAAATATTTTACAAATAATTCTCAAGAATGTGTTCCTTCTGAAGTTTCCTGGGAAGAACTCTTCTTTGAACTTTTGCCTCACATACCCTCAGAAATTTATTCCTTATCCAAGGTTGCCTGCATCAGCATCTTCTTCATCTCTATGTCTGTCCTTACTCTATGTTCTCTCTCTCTCAACTTTTTCCCTCCACCTCTCTCTCTCTCTCTCTCTCTCTCTCTCTCTCTCACACACACACACACACAAACACACCACATAATTGTTAAAGAAATTGATCAAGAGGCTTCAGGTAAAGTAATAGAAAAGTTCCTCACCACAACTCTTCCTGGAGCAGATCATATAAAGGAATGGCTTGACATTATATGGTACCATGAGTAAATTTAAAAAATGAATTTGGGTAAGTTAAGAATATGTTTCCATACAGAATTGGTCTTTTGGAGGAGAAAAACAAATACACCCTATTAATTTGCATTTTCACTTCTATCCTTCTCAATTTCCCTTAGGCAAGGACTATACCTTAGAAAGACTACTTGAATTACATTTCTGTAATGACAAAATTGGTCAAGAAGAGTTACTTGTCTTTTCAATCTAAATATTTAAATATTAAAAAAGGCTAACATTATATTAGTGTGGCAGATTGAAAAATTTATAACATAAAGTCATGTTCTTAATCTTAATCTGTTCCTTTAGTTATGAAACTGTGAAGATATTATTTTCAATTAAGTGTGACCTACTGAATGGCAGTGTGTGAGTGGATGGTCTTAATCCCCATTATTGTAGATTTTGTAAAGAGAAGAAATGAGAAGCCAGAAGTTGGAGATATAGGAGAGAAGCCAGAAGGGGGAAGCCAGCAGAAACCAGAAGAGCAAGAAGAGAGGACATCCATCACCACATGATGGGTGGCAGAGATTCAAGTCAAGGAATCCTGAGGATCACTGATAGCCAGCCCTGGAATGCTACAGATTTTGGGGGAAAACAAGACTTGCCAACATCTTGATTTTGGACTAAGCCAATAAATTCCTGTTATTAAGCCAAAAACAGTTTGAGATATATGTAATACCAATTCTGACAAACAAAACCAATTGGCAGTCAGCAAAATCAGGTTGCATGCAAATTTGTGAGGGTCACAACAAAATGGTAGGTGCTATTTGAAAGATTTCCCTGCTTCCCCTGCAAAAGATTTTTCTATCATCATCATCATTATCATCATCATCATCATCCTTTTAATATGGGCAGGAATTTGCAACTTACAGTACTTTTTTAAAAGTAAGTTAAATAATTTGTTTCTCAACAAATCTATAATACAGAGATAGCTTCTCTTTTGTCAGTGATAGTTATTCTAAGAAAACTTATAACTAAATCTTTAACAGATTAGCATGTAAAGTCTGTCATTAAAGAGTTCACTCAACTGCCTAGGTAGTTATTATCGTCTGTTACTGTAGTAAGTAATGGTCCCCTCAGAACAGGAGAAAATTGAATATAATAGCAATTAATGCTTGAACTGCTTATTCCTAGACGTTATTCCTGGCTGTTGCAACCTGGAGGGTCCCTAGGCCTGTTAATAACAGCTAGTCGTTAACTGTCCTGCATTGCACTACAAAGAGTTTCACCTGTCTTTCCCTCATTTGTTTTGTACATAAGGATCGGTTGCCTCAAGACAAACACTGCTTGAAAACCATGTTGTATAGAGTTTACTTCTTTACATAAAAATAAAATCCAATAAAAAGCCTTATGCATTTAAGCCACAGGTATAAATGGAAACAAATCACATTCACTCACCAATGAATTCTATTTCCAAAATCAAGATAGAAAAACAACTGAAGTGATAAGATTGTTTTGCTAACACATGCACAGATGAGGCCATGCCACACACTGACCTTTTTTGTTCTGATCTCTAGTCATTTTTTTGTGAAAAGGTCAAATTGTTCTTCTGCTTCAGACCAATTATATATTGTTGGGAACCTAGGATAGGAATTGATAATATGAGAGAAGTGAATGCACCCCCAATATGGCTTAGCTCAGTGGGGATAGAAAGTCCTAGGTACTTATTAGAGTAAAAACCTCCTTCCTTAGGATATCGTCCCTCTTGGGTAAATGTAACATTGATTGGCAGCCTTGGAGGGAGTGTAATTTTAATGTAGTATACACAATATTGGGGATTAAATAGACAGAAACCCTCCCTGGGCTCTTACAGAAGTCCAGGCTGTGCGCCTATTGATATTTCATAGGCAATTTCATGTTGATTCTGTTTTTAACAAATTGAGCCATCTTTTATTTTCAGGTTGAATTCCAAGCAAGGGATTACTCTGAAAAGCACTTGATTCCCACCCTTATCATAAAAAGTAAAAAGGAAATAAGGAAAATGAAAAAACTTAAAACACTATTTATTTTGCTGCACTCTGGAGAGAAGACAGATGAACAACCATAAAATTAGAGTAACAGGTCTCACCACTGCTGTGCATCAGAATCTTCTGGGGATCATTTTATTAGAAATATGAATTTCTAGGCACCAATTTTGAAGTTTCAGTTTTAGAAGTCTGAGGTAGGCCGTGAAACAGTATTGTTCTTTAAAGTTTTCTGAATGACTTGAAAATAGAAAATAAAGTTAAAATATTCCTCACTCGAAAGAGGGAAATTGGTTATTCTCAACTGATCATCTTCTTATCTTGATGCTATATATTAAGGATTTCTTATAAGTAAAACAATAAGTGGATATGTGGGATCCTTTATTGCTAATAAAATCAAGTTAACAATACTCAGAGAAGACTAAATTTTAGAGTATAATATTTTAGCAAGACTGATTTTCCATTGTTTTTTCCATATGATATATGAAGTTCCTAATGGCTCAGCATAATTCCCACCAGCTCTATGGAGCTTTCTCCAAGTGTTATTGTGGCAATTCTTTGACTCTGGTCCTAAGGCCTTTAGCTCTTCTTTTCTATAGTCCAAACTTGGCATATGATAATGTACATTATTGATTTTGTTATGATTTTCATGTGCTCTTTCTAGACTTTAGCTCTAGATTAATGTTTATTGCAGTTATTATGCTAAGTAGAATCATGTACCCCAACAAACATGTTCTTAAGCTTAACCTACATTCCTGTGGATTTGAACCCAGGGTAAATAGGACCTCTTGAAGATGTTGTTTGTAGTTAAACTGTGGCCCAACTGAACCCATGTTTTTTAATCCATATTATTGTATTACTTATAAAGAGAAGAACTCAGAAGCCAGAATTCAGAGTATGCCACAGGAAGAAGCCATATGTCAGAAGTCAGTGGGCCCAAAAGAACAGACAGATAAGGGAAGATATTGTCATGTGATTGGAGGCAAAGACGCAAGCCAAGGAAGCCCAAAAATTGCTGGCTGCCACTATCAGAATGTGACCAACACTGGAGAAAGACCAGCCTTATTAATATCTCAATTTTAGGCTTTTTCTAGCCTCAAAACTGTGAGCCAATACATGCTTTTTACTTAAGCCAATCTATTTGTATAAGGGTTCTCTAGGGAAACAGAATCAACAGGAGATATCTGTAAATAGTGTGAGATTTTATAAAATTTTATCATGTGACCATGGAAATGCACAAGTCCAGATTCCGCAGGCAGGCTGTAACTCAGGGGCTCTGATGAAAGTCCATGAAGTCCTTGATGAGTTTCCGGGAGACATTGACTATCCAAAGAAGGGCTGGGAAAGTTTCTCTGAATGCTGAAATCACTTTCCCTTTTAAGGCATTCAAGTGATTGGATAAAACATCACTTACTGCTGAAGGCAATATCACTGGTTGATCATAGAAGTAATCAGCCATCTATGCAGTAAACTCACTGATGACCGAAGTCCATAAATGTCCTTGAATTACAATTAGCTCAGGGCTTGCTTCACCAAACAACTGGGCTCAATTACCTGGCTGAGTTGGCACCATTAGGCTAACCATCACACCATTGTATAGTATTTTCATAGCAGTTCAGATAAACTAATACACTAATGAGTTGTGTTATAAGCACAAGACTCCATGTACTGACTTAAATGAGTATTTGTTAAAGAAATAATGGTATTTACAATAGAATATTTTATGTCATTAATAAATATATTAATTTATTGATCTATTAATAAATAGATCATACAAAATATGTAATCTACTCCCTTTAAATTCATCAAACAATATCTAGGAATACATAAATATTTTAATACTTAATTTTAGTATGCATGAAATCTTATGATTTTATAACTCAGCTTTTTATAATTTTGTTTCCCCTCCATCTTCAGTAATAGTTTAGGCAGATCTTTTTCTTTCTGGCTGAAATGTTTTTATTAACCATTTCTAGTGCAGGATTTTTTTTCTTAGGCAGAAAAGCAATCCTTTAACATAAAACATGACAAAGATTTAATCAAATGTTTCCCCAACTGCATGGTTAATTTAATATTAACATTTCAATTTACTCATTAATTTAAGAAATAGTATTGAGCATCTACTACGTACAAGATATTATTCTAAATAGTTGTTAAACATTGAATTGTTCCCCCTAAAATACATGCTCAAGTCCCAAACCTTCAGTCCTGTGGATTTGATCCTATTTGGAAATAGGATCTTTGAAGATGTTATTAGTTAAAATGAGGCCAAATTGGATTAGCGTGGGTTCTAATCCAATATGACTGGCATTCTTATAAGAAGAGGAAATTAGGAAAGAGTCAGTAGGAGAAATAAAGAATGATAAGACAGCCATGGAGCAGAGGCAGAGGTTGAACTATGCCACAAGTCAATTGTTCAAATAAAATTCAGGATGCCATTAGACAGGGTTAACTTGTCTTGGTTAATCCCTGACCCACGTAGAGGAATCAAAACATGCAAAAGGCTACATCTAAACTATGGAAACTTAACAACAATCAATCAGCAAGAGACCATAAGAAGGGGCTTTACCCCAGAAATATCCCAAATAAGGCAATGCATATGATTATGTCCTTGCCTTCTTTTGCATTTTTTCTATATAAGCTTCCCCTTTCCACTCAGTGGATCTCCTTACCATTGTGGTTTGGCACTGCCCCATTAGTGAATTGTTTGTTGTCCAAATATACTTTGATACAATTTTAAATTGCCTCAGTTTACTTTTTTAAAATATATTTTTATTGAAGTATATCATTCATACATAAACAAGCATAAACAAGTGTATAGTAAAGATTGTGAACTTACAAAATAAACATACATAATATCATACAGGGGTCTTATGCATCACCTGTCCACCAACACTTTGCATTGTCATGAGACATTTGTTACAAAATATTCAAGAGCATCATCAAAACATTACTACTATCGTCCCTATCTTGCATTTGGTGTATTTTCCCCCCAAACCACTCTATTTTTAAAAAATATATTTTTATTACAGAGGTTGTGAACTTACAAAACAATCATACACATGTGTAGAATTCCACAATTCCCATATAATACCCCTTCACCAACACACCACACTGTGGTGGAACATTTGTTACAGGTTATGAGATAATGTCATCAGACTATTACTACCAACCATGGTCCATAACATCCATTTGGCATACTTTTTCCATACACCTCCATTATCAACACCATACACCTTTGGCAGTGATGCAAAAATATTATACTATTGCTGTAAACCATAGTCTATAGGTCACACAAATTGTAGTTTTTTCATGTTTCTCCACATTCCCACCACCCTGCAATAGTGATGTACATCTGCTCTAGCTCACAGAAGGACACTCTGTCCATTGTATGTATATACCACATTTTGGTTATCCATTCACTGGTTGATGTATACAAGTGTTGTTTCCATCTTTTGGCAATTATAAATAATTCTGCTGTGAACATCAGTGTGCAGATGCCTATTCATGTCATAGTTTTTAGTTCTTTTGGATATATTTCTAGTAGAGGAATTGCTGCACCAAACAGTTCTATATTTAGCTTCCTAAGGAAATGCCAAACTGTCTTCTACAGAGGCTGCACCATTTTACAATCCCACCAACAGTGAAGGAGTGTTCCTATTTCTCCACATCCTCTCCAACACTTATTGTTGCCTGTTTTTTTAAAATAATGGCCATTCTATGCAATGTTAGATGATATCTCATTGTCGTTTTTATTTTCATTTCCCTAATAGCTAGTGATATGGAACTTTTTTTAATGTCCTTTTTGACCATTTGTATTTCCCCTTTGGAGAGATGCCTATTTCAGTCTTTTGCCTATTTTTGATTGGAGTGATTGCTCTTTTATTATTGAGGTGTATGATCTCTTTATATAGAATGGAAATCAAACCCTTATCAGATATGTGGTTTCCAAATATTTTCTCCCATTGAGTTGGCTGCCTTTTCACCTTCTTGATGAAGTCCTTTGAATCAGAGAAATGTTTAAGTTTGAGGTGGTCACATTTATCAATGTTTTCTTTTGTTGCTCATGCTTTCAGTATAAGATTTAAGAATCCACCACCCACCACCAGGTCTTGAAGATGTTTCCCTACATTTTCTTCTAGGAGCTTTATGGTACATGCTTTTATATTTAGGGCTTTGATCCCCTTTGATTTAATTTTCCTGTAAGGTGTGAGATAGAAGTCTTCTTTCTTTTGGCTATGGATATCCAGTTCTCCCAGAACCATTGATTGAATAGACTATTCTTTCCCAGCTGGGTGGATTTGAAAGCTTTGTCAAAAATCACTTGGCCATAGATGTGAGGGTCTATTTCTGAACCATTATTCATTTCCATTTGTCTATATGTCTATCTTTATGCCAATACCATGCTTTTTTTTTTTTTTTTAACCACTGTAGCTACATAATACAATTTAAAGTTTGGAAGTGAGAGTCCTCCAACTTCACCTGGATGTTTCTAGCTATTGTGGGCCACTTGCCCTTCCAGATAAATTTGATAATTGTGTTTTCCATTTGTTTAAAAAATGCTGGTGGAATTTTTATTTGGATTGTATTGAATCTGTATATCAAATGGGTAGAGTTGATGTCTTAATGATATTTAGTCTTCCATTCCATGAGCATGGAATGTTCTTCCAATCATTTATGTCTTTTTAGAATTTCTTTTAGCAATGCCTTATAGTTGTCTCAATATAGGTGCTTTACATCCTTGGTTAAGTTTATTCCTAAATATTTGGTTCTTTTAGTTACTATTGTAAATGGAATTTTTTCCTAACTTCCTTGTCAGATTGTGCATTACTAGTGTATAGAAACACCACTGATTTTCACATATTGATCTTGTATCCTGACACTCTACTAACTCGTTTATTAGCTGTAGCAACTTTGTTGTAGTTTTTCAGGACTTTCTAGATACAGTATCATATCATTTGTGAATAGTGAAAGTTTTACTTCTATTTTCCTATTTGGATACCTTTTATTTCTTTTTCTTGCCTGATTGTTCTAGCTAGAAACTCTAGCACTATATTGAATAACAGTGGTGACAATGGGCATCCTTGTCATGTCTCTGATCTCAATGGGAAACCTTTCAGTCTTTCACTATTGAGTACAATGTTAGCTCTGGATTTTTCTTTTGTGGTCTTTATCATGTTTAGAAAGTTCCTTTCAATTCCTACCCTTTAGTATTTTTATCAAGAAAAGATGCTGTATTTTGTCAAATGCTTTTTATGCATCAATCAATAAAATATGTGATTTTTCTTCTTTAATTTTTTAATGTAGTGTATTATGCTGGTTAATTTTCTTATGTTGAATCACCCTTGCATGCATGGTATGAAACCTACTAGATTATGATTAATAATTCTTATAATGTGCTGTTGGATTTGAGTAGCTAGTATATTATTGAGGATTTTTGCATCTCCATTCATTAGAGAAATGGATCTGTAATTTTCTTTTATAATAATATTTTTATTGGCTTTGGTATTAGAGTGATATTGGCTTCATAGAATGAGTTTAGCAGCATTTCTTCTTGTTCAGTTTTTTGGAATAACTTGATTAAGATTGGTATTAAATCTTCTTTGAATGCTTGGTAGAACTCATCTGTGAAATGGTTCTGGACTTTTAATTTTTGGGGAGCTGTTTGATAACTGTTTCAATCTCTTTACTGGTGATTGGTTTGTTGAGGTCTTTTTCTAGGGTCAGTGTAGGTTGTTTGTATGTTCCTAGGAATTTTTCCATTTCATCCACATTGTCTAATTTTTTGCCATAAAGTTGTTCACAGTGTACTCTTATGATCTCTCTTATTTCTGTAGGGCCAGCAGTAAAGTTCCCATTTTCATTTTTTTATTTCATTTATTTGCATCTTCTCTCTTTTTACCTTAGTCAGTATAGCTAATGTTTTGTTGATTTTGTTAGTCTTCTCAAAGAACCAACTTTTGATTTTGTTATATCTCTCTACTATTTTAGTTGTTGTTCTCAATTTCATTTATTTCTGCTTTCATCTTTCATTCCTTCTACTTGCTCTGGGATTAATTTGCTGTTCTTTTTCTACTTCCCCCTGTGGTCTAGTTAGGTCATCGATTTTAGCTTTTAAATATAAACATCGAGGGCTATAAATTTCCATCTTAAAACTGCCTTCACTGCATCCCATAGGTTCTGATATATTGTATTCTCATTGTCATTCATCTCTTGATTTTTATTGATTTCTCTCAAAGTTTCTTCTTTGACCCACTGATTATTTAAGAGTTTGTTGTTTAATCTCCATATATATGTGAATTTTTGCTTTTTCTGCCTCTTGTTGATTTCCATCTTTATTCCATTATGATCAGAGAAAGTGCTTTGTATAATTTTGATTTTGTTGAATTTATTGAGATCTACTTTGTGACCCAACATATGGTCTATCCTGGAGAAAGATCCATGAGCACTTGAAAAGGAAGTATATGCTGCTGTTTTGAGGTGCAATGTTCTGTATATGTCTGTTAGGTTTAGTCCATATATCATATTATTCAAGCGCTTTGTTTCTTTATTAATCATCTGCCCAGTTCTATCCAGTACTGAGAGTGGTGTATTGAAGTCTCCAAATATTATTGTAGAGATGCCTATTTCTACCTTTAGGTTTACCAGTGTTTGCCTCATGTATCTTGGGGCATCCTGGTTACATGCATATACAATTATGATTGTTATTTCTTCCTGGTGAAGCATCTCTTCTATTAATATGCAATGTCTTTCCTTGTCTCTAATAACAGTTTTGTTTTTAAAGTCTATATCATCTGATATAAGTGTAGTTACCACAGCTTTTTTTTAGTTATTACATGCATGAACTGTCTTTTTCCAACCTTTCACTTACAGTCTATTGGTATTCTTGGGTCTAAGGTGAGTCTCTTGCATATAGCATATAGATGGCTCATATTTTCTTATGCATTCCACCAGTATGTGTCTTTTGATTGGGGAGTTTAATCCATTACTGTAAAGGCAGTTCTTATTTTATTCATTTTGATCTTTGCTATTTATCTGTCATTTTATTTTTGACACATTTAGTTATTGTTACTGATACAGTTATCATTTCTAGACTCTTCCAAGCTTCTCTCTCCTGTCTTTTCTTTTCAGGCTGTAACACTCCTTTTAGTATTTCCCGCACAGCCAGTCTTTTCATTGTGAACTCTCTCAGATTCTGTTTATCTGTGAATATTCTAATCTTGCCCTCATTTTTTTAAAGATAATCTTGCTGGATATAAAATTCTTGGCTGGCAGTTTTTCTCTTGCAGTATCTTAAATATATCATACCACTGCCTTCTTGCCTTTATGACTTCTGATAAGAAACTGGCACTTAATCTTATTGGCCATCCCTTATATTTTATGTATGGCTTTTCTCTTGCTGCTCTCAGAATCTCTCTTTGTCTTTGGCATTTGACATTCTGATCAGTATGTGTCTCAGAGTTGGTCTATTCAGATATTTTTGGATGGGAATACATTGTGCTTCTTGGACATGGATATCTATGTCCTTCAATAGGGTTGGGAAATTTTCCATCATTATTTATTCAAATATTCCTTCTGCCCATTTTCTATTTTCTTCTCCTTCTGGGACACCCATGACATGTTGAATGTCTCTTGCCGTCATTTAGTTCCCGGAGACCCTGATCAATTTTTTTCCATTCTTTTCTATGTTCACTTTCAGAGGCCATGTCTTCAAGCTCACTGATCCTTTTTTCTGCTTCCTCAAATCTGCTGTTATAAGCCTCCAGTGTATTTTTTATTTCATTTATTGCACCTTTCATTCCCATAAGGTCTGCTATTTTTCTATGTATGCTTTCAAATTCTTCTTTGTGCTCTTCTAGTGTCCTTTTAATATCCTTAATCTCTTAAGCCATCTCTTTGAATTCATTAAGGAGATTTATTTGAGCTTCTAAGATTAGTTGTCTTAACTCCTATATGTCATCTGTGGGCTTATCTTGTTCTTTTAACTGGGCTATATCTTCCTGTTTCTTGGTATATATTGTAATTTTTTGTTGGTTTGTCACATCTGTCTTTCTAGATATATTTATTATGGGTGCAATTTCTTCCTTTAGGGCTTTCTTGTTTCTCTCTTTTGCTTGTTGTGTAGCAGGAGTCAAGGATATAGTTGGTACTGTAAGCTATGGAGTCTGAAGCTGCCCATGTTGCTCCAGGAATTGATGAAGTTTCTCCCACATTTTTCCTCTGTCAGGGGTGGGAACAGAGCTGCAACCACATATAATAATCCAGATTGGGCAAGTTGCCCAGAGAGATTGATAAAGCTTCATACTCCTCCTTCCCCTAACCTGGGCAGGATGGAGCTATAGTTGTGGGCAGCAATCTATGCCATGTGGGTCTGAAATGACCACAGTTGCCCAGGCAAATTGACAAGGCACCAGACTCTCTCCCTGACAGAGGCAAGAATGGACCCTCTGGAGTGCCCAACAATCTAATCCATGTGGGCTGAATATACCTGCAGTTGTCCCTGAGAGGCTGAGGGAGTACTGTTCCTTCTTTCCTTTAGAACCACCAATGCCCAACAGTTCAGTCCCTGTAGGTTGAAAGTACCTACCATTTCCTGGAGAGGCTAAGAAAGCACCAGCCCCCTCTTATCCTGTTGGGTGGTGGGGATAGTTCTCTGGGTGCCCAACTGTTCACTTCCTTTATGTCAAGAATACCTCCCATTGCCCAGGGAAGCTGATGAAACACCAGCTCCCTTCTATCTTATTAGGATGTGGGGTTGAATCCATAGGCATCCAACAGTTCAATTCCTATAGACTGAATGTACCCACTGTTTTTCAGACAGGCAATGGAGACATCAGACACATCCTAATATATTGGAGGGTAAAGGTGAGTCCACAAGTACCCACCAGTCCAAGCTGTGTGTGCCCGAAACACCTGCAGTTACCCAGAGACGCTGGACAAACACAGTCCATCTCTTGTCCTATTGGAGCTGGGGGTGGAGCCATAGGTGCCCAATGGTCAGGTTTGTGCAGGCCAAAATCACTTGCAGTTACCCTGAGAGACTGAGGAAACACCAGCCTCCCCCTTCCCCCATCCTATGGGGGAACAAAGGCAGAGATGGACACAAAGGCAGTCAACAAACTAATTCATGTGGGCTGAAAACTGCTGTTGCCTGGAGAGGCCGAGGATACCCAGCACCTCTCCTATCTTATTGGAGTGCAGGGATGCAGCCCCAGATAATTGACTATTCAGTCTGTGCCAGCAGAAAGCATTTGCAGTTGCCTAGATAGCCTGATGCAGGTCCTGCCAGCTTCCACTCTGCTAGAGGTGGGGCTGGAGCCTAGGCTAGGGCTGCAGTCTGACCTTGGTGCAAAGAAGCCAGTCCCTAACTTCACTGGATTTTCAGTCAGCCAGGCTTCTGCTCATGCCATGGGTGGAGTCAAAATGGTGGCTACCAGAATCTTTCCAACTTGGGCAGGTTCAAACCCCAGCTGTTTCTAGGATTATACTTTAGCCAGCCAAGTCCATTAATCATTAGCTGAGTTGGTGAACAATTGCCTCTTCCTCCACCATTTATGGGAAATGGAGCTTCTAACTCCAGCCACAGAATAGCTCCTGAGGTGGCTTGTGGTGCTAGAGTAGGATGGGCACCAGCCTCTGTGGCATGTCTTGCAGTTTCCCAGGAGGTGGTGCAGGTCATGCCAGCTTCCTCCCTGCCAGAGGTGGGCCTGGGGTTTAGGCTAGACCTACAATCCCATCTGGGTGGAAAGAAGCTGGTCCCTTGTGTTTTTCAATCAACCTTGCTTCCCCTGTTGCCAGGGGTTTAGTCAAAATGGTGGCTACAGCCTCTTTCTGACCTGGACAGGCTCAAAGTTTAGCTATTCCTAGGATTTACTAAGCAGTAGCTGAAGTTGGTGCCATACCATGTCTTCCTCCCCCCTTCTTTTGAGAAATAGATCTTCCAGCTCCAGCCACAGAATAGTTCCCAAGACAGTTTGCACCACAGGCACCAACTTCTGCGCTTTGGAGAGCGCTCCTCATGAATTCTCTCTGTAGATGGGCAGCCTTTTCCTTCCATACTTTCAAGAATGTTGTAGGATGCTCTTCTGGTCTCCTGGGGTCCCTAAACAGGTGCTTTAGATAGCTCTGGGTATTACTCACTTCCCTGTAGCATGAACTGACACCAGGAACTCCTTACTCTGCTGCCATCTTGGCTTCCACCCTCAGTTTATCTCTATGCACATAAATGCCCTAGATTGTTAGTAAGTCATGGCAAGCCATTTCCAGAACCATGCAGTCTTCAGAAGAAGCATGACTCTGTGAAACCTTGATTTGGACTTCTAGCCTCCAGAACTGTGAAAAAAATTTCTGTTGTTTTGAGTCACTCCATTTTTGGTAGTTTGTAATGGCTGCCCTAGAAAACTAAGATAGTGGTATGGATTGATTCATGTTCCAAGCAAAGACATGTTCAACATCTAATGCCAAGTCCTATGGATGTGAACTTATTTGTAAATAGGATCTTTGAGGAAGCTTTGGTTAAGGTGAGGCAGAATTGAATCAAGGTGGATTTTAATCCAATATTCCTGGGATCTTTATAGGCAGAGGCAATTTGGGCACAGTATGGAGTAAAAGACAGAAGAAGACAGATGGTCATGTGATGGAGGTACAGACTGATTAATGCTGGCAGGTCACCATCAGAATGCTATGGACTACAAAGAAAGCATGATCCTGCTGGCATGTTGATCATGGGTTTCCATTTGCAAACTCTGAGAAAATACACTCCTCTTGTTTAAGCCAATCCATCTGTGGTATTTGTTATAGTAGCCTTGGCAAAGTAAAACAGACAGCATTCTACACAGAAATATTGCTGTCTTTTTGTGCTAATATTGCAGAGAAGAAATAGGATACAGATAATAAAAATGAGTAAGAGTTATTAGAAGGCCATAAGTACTGGGGATAAAAGTAAAGTAGGCAGAGAGGATAAGATTACAAGTGGCAATGGCAGAGTAGGAGTAGGCTGGTGGTATACAATTTTAAAGAGAGAAGAGGGGAAGACTTTCCTGTGGAGGTGATATCTGAGCAAAGACATGAAGTAAATGAAGTTATGTACTGTGGGAAATCTGAAAGAAGAAAGTTCCAGGTGGAGGAAATGGCATAAAGCAAAGAGTGTTAGAGGTACAGCACAGCTGGGAAATAGAGTCAGGAGGAAAACTCATAGTTGATGACTTCAGAAGGGCGAGGGGTTTGGGAATTACATAGGGTGTCAATGTAAGGATTTTGCTTTCTACCATGAATATGGTGCAGAACCATTCAAGTGTTTTGAGCTGAGCAATGTCAAGTTTGGATTCAGAGTTTATATTTTTATAAGTATCATGGAGGCAGTTATATTTGGAATAGATTATAGGAGGATAAAGACAGAAGAAAGGGGACATGTTAGAAGACTATTGCAATTATCCAAGAAGAGGCTTGTGATAGGGTAAGCATAGACATGAAGGTGGTGAGAAGTGGTGAGATGCCTTGCAAATAAAGCCAGGATTTTCTGAAGGACTGAAAGTGAGCTGTAAAAGAAAACGAGTCAAATACAGGCAAATGTTCTTTTTACAAACTTGCTGTTAGGTGAGGATGTGTTTTGAAGACTTAAGTCACCTGTATTGTTGATGCACTAAACTCAACTTATCAGGAAATTTCCCTTCTTGTAAATAACACAGACTTGCTAAAGAGTTTTAAATTCTGTTAATGAGTACCTTTAAACTAAACTTTATTTAACACCTGCCAAAGCATTTTGCTATTAATGAAAAAGCTGTGGAATAAAATAAAAGAAACCATACTCAATCCACTCTATTTATTAAATAGAATAAAAAGCAGTGATGCTCTCTGTCTGACTTGTACTAGCCACAGAAGGTTAATTGTGCATATTTTGTCCCAATTTGTTGATTAGTAATAATACATTGTTTAGTAACATTGTGTTATAGCTTCAAATTAGCCATAGTGTGAATATTTACACCATCTAAATCTGATATCATCAAATGCTACAATCTAGGCTTTTCTTCCTCTCCTCAAGCTAGCCAGTTTTTAATCATTTGCCAACACAATTCTACTAACAACAAAAACAATAACATCATTTTAATATTAAATTGAGGTAAAAAAGTGGTGGACTATATTTTGCTCTTATCTTTCCAAAGTTAAAATTATCTAGCACCAATTTGTATTATACTAGGCCTTTCATAAAAATAAATTATGAAAAACTATTTTCATTAACACTTTAGTCAAATAATACACAAGCAATTCTGATGAGGAGCAATTAGTCTTGAGGTTCAGCAGCAAAAATAAAGGAGGTATAACAACATTATCTTTAAGATGTGTTGGCTTTTATAAAGGGTATTTATTTGGGGTAGAAGCTTACAGCTACCAAGCTCTAAAGAGTCCAACTCAAGGTACATAAGAGATATTTTCTCATCCAGTCATTTGCCACATGTTGAGTGAAATGACAGGAGATGTCTGTGAGGGTTCAGTCTTCTACTTCCTCTAAATGCTCCATGGTCCCAGCTTCTTCCAAAATCAGCTGTAGGCTGGAATAAGTCTCATATCTTTCTTGGAGCTCATTTCGCTCTGGGCTCAACTGCTCTGCTCTCATCACAAGACCAGTTATAAACAATCAGGCAAATGTCTTGTCTCTCTTACTGGGGCCTCTGCCATGTCTGTGAGCCTTTCTTTCCTCACATATCTCCTCTGTGTTCTTCTTTTCTGTGTATTTGCTTCCTGGGTCTCCAGCATCAAAACTTCAAACTCTCTCCTCTGTGGTGTAATTTTCTCTGTGATTCCCTGCCCACAAAGGGGGCAGGGACTCAATGTCCTACTGCTGTGGCTGAATCAAAGCCTTACTCATAATTTAATCTAGCAAAAGCGAAACCTCTAAATTTAATACAACCTAGTATGCCCAGAAGAACAGACCACATTACAAAAACAATCTATATTTCTTTCTCGAGTTCATAAATAATATCAAACTGCTACAGGTCCCAAACCTGAGCAAGCACTAACATGCAGAATGTGCCCTCCTTGAAAGATCCACCAAGGATTGACTCAGCAAGGCACATTTCCTGTCAGAGAGAGCTGGCGATGCTATCTATGCGCTGTCCCTCACTTTCCCAAATTTCCCTCTCAAAGTTTCTGCCAGCCTTACTTCAACCTCCCTGTAAAAGTAAGCCTTTTTCCTTTTAATTTTGACATACTTACAGATTTCTCAGATTAGAGCATTCTCCCAATTGCAAAAATATTTTTTGGAATAAGTCTACCCTAGACCATATTTGAATGTTTTTATTTAATATATTAGTGTATAAAAGTTCCAATTGTTCCATCTTCTCATCAATATTTATTATTGTAAGTTTTTTTTTTCATTCTAATGTGTATCTAATTGTGCTTTAAAGTTTCTTTTCCCTAATGCCTATGATGTTGAATATTTTGTCATGTGTGTGATGGTCATTGTATTAGTCAATCAAAATAGTGCTGATGCAAAATACCAGAAATTGGTTGGTTTATATAAAGGGTGTTTATTTGGGGTAGGAGCGTACAGATACCAGGCCATAAAGCACAAGTTACTTCCCTCACCAAAATCTATTTTCCAGTGTTGGAGCAAGATGGCTGCCAATATCTGTGAGGGTTCAGACTTCCTGGGTTCCTCCTTTCTCAGGGCTTGCTTCTTTCCAGGCTTAGGGTTTCTCTCTTCACAGGGCTCCAACTTAAGGCTTCATCATCAAACTCCAACATCAAAACTCCAACATCAAAAACCCTTAATTCTGTCCTTTGTCATGCCTTTTATCTATGAGTCCCCACCCACCAAAGAGTGGGAACTCAATGCCCTATTGGCACAAGAGGTTTATATAATTATTTAATCAAGTAAACCTCTGAATCCAATATAATCTAATATGCCCAGAAGAAAAGATCAGTTTACCCAACATAATTCAATATTTCTTTTTGGAATTCATCAATAATATCAAACTGCTACAGTCATTCTTGATCTTTCTAAAGTATAGTCATTTGATTTAATTTTTGACTAACTTTATTTCATTGATTCCAACTCTTACTTAACTTTATTTTTATTCCTCTATTCAAGGCTTACTTTGATCTGTGTTCTTCTATTTTCCTAAAGAGTGTATTTAAATAATGGAATTTAAAATTTTCCTCTTTTCTTACATATTTTTCTAGCATTTATTCTGTAGTTTGGAATTTAGCCTTTTATAAATATAAATAGGTTAAAAGGTCTTTGGTCATATCATTCAACTCTTCTTTACCTTTCTATATCTTTATAATTGTTGTTAAATTTTGTCCAAATATGGAGAAAGTTATGTTAATGTTTCCCAATATGACTGTGAATGTGTCCATTTCTCCCGTTTAATTATGAAATTTTTAAATTAAATTATACATTTATAATTGCTAGAGTCTCCTGATTTATTTACCCTTTTATTGCAATTAAGATTTATTTTTTGATCTAGTAATTTGTCTTAACTCTATTTACTCTAAGTATGACTACTTGAAAATACTTCTGGTTACTGTTGACATAGTATAACTTTTTAAAATTTTTATGCTAATACTTGCAATGTGGGTTGTTGTTTTTTTTTGTTTTTTTTTTTGTATTTTAAATGTGTCTTTTTGGACATCATCATTCTTGCTTTTGAAACCTGATAATCATTGCTTTATGATTGGCTGTTTAGTCTTTATATTTAAGATAAATACTGTTTGATCTGCTATGTTGGTACTTTTCCATTTTCTTCTTCTTTTGTCTTGAATGTCTTTCCTTTCTTGCTTTTTTCCCATTAATCAGATATTTTAGCATATTATCTTAATTCCCTCTTTTTGGCTTTCTAGTTATAGTTCTTTGCATTATATTAAAGTTTGTTCTCAATCTACTTATAGTTAATATTCTATTACTTCTGGTAAGATATAGAAACCCTGAAATAATATATTTCCATTTACCAGAAAACCTTGTTCTTTGTGTCGATATTACCATATATTTTATTATCTGTTAATAGTGCCTTATAAATTTTGCTTTCAACAGACGGTCTTTCTAAGGAAATTAAGGAAAGAAATGGTAGAATGTGAATAGTAAAATGTTTCATTTACTCAGATATTTTACTTTTCTAGTGCTCATCATTGCTTTCTGAAAGCCAAGTTGCTTTCTTGTGTCACATCCCTACTTTCAACATTTCTTATAGGGCATGTTTGCTGGATCCAGATTCTCTCAGTTTTTGTTTATCTATAACTTGACAGATACAGAATTCAGACTTGAGTTTTTTTCCTTTGGTCTTCTGAATATATTGTTCTCATAGCTTCTGAACTTCTAATTTTTGCTCTTCCAGAATAAACTCACCTTTGACTTCCATCATCTTTTGGATACTTCCTAGTTCCTTCAAATAGTTGCTCTACCAAACTAATTCAGTTTTTATAATTATTATCTGGGGAAGGGTTTGAACAACCACATTACTTTACAAATTACCAAATTCAGATGATATAATTTTGAATCATTTAATATTTCATAACACAATATAAAGATATTTTAGATATAAGGAAATTTGGTTTTGTTTGTTTTTTTAGGTTCAGAGTCTGAATATGATGACATGCTCTGCTCTTTTAATTTCATTTTTAAAGCAAAAAGATCTTTGTCCTTTTCAAACTGTCTATTTCATGGAAGAGGATAAAGATGTGGAGAAGGCAAACTGAGTTTTTGGTAAAGAGAAAAGTATACATTTGAACATATTTCTTAAACTTCCTTCCTATAGAATTTAGAATATTATTATTGTTGTGTTTAAAGTCCAAAAATGAAAACTGAATTGGTAACTAGGTAAACTTTTGCATTTAAGTCTTTGGAAATTGAAATGCATATCTACTGACAAAATGACATTTTATGAGTTTGGTGAGGGGATGAGTAAAATGAAGCTTGAATGAAGGTGACAGTGAGAATGAGAAAAGGTGATTTATACCTATAAAAGCTTTGAAAAACACAGATAAAAGGCCTTTCTCTAAAGGCATCAAAGCAAAGCCCTGTAATAGTGGCAAGAGCTATTATGCTGAAGTTACTGTGATATTTTTTGGGGGGATGAAATTACAGTCTTATCTCTGAGAAACAAATGGTGAGGTAAAACAAAGTCTTCAGATGAACTTTTAAAAGTCAGGTTGTGTTCCTGTTCTTGGCATCTACCTGGCTACAAACTACTAGCTGATCTTGCGAAATTCAAACTATATGTAATTTAAGTATTTGTAGGAAGCAGATGTGGCTCAAGTGATAGAACGTCTACCTACTGTATGGGAGGACCTGGATTCGATCCCTGGGACCTTCTGGTGAAAAATAAGAAAAAGTGTGCCCTTGTGGCAAACCAGTGCCAATGTGAGTGCCCACATGATAAGACAGTGCCAGCATGAGTGCCCACACAAATGCCTGCATGGTGAGTCAGTGCCTGGTGCAAGTGAGTCATGCAGTAAGATGATGACGCATCAAAAGAGAGACAAAGGGAGAATCAAGGTAAAGTGCAACAGAAACCAGGAACTATGGTGGTGCAACTGACAGGGAACCTCTCTCCCTATCAGAGGTCTCTGGGATTGAAACCTGGTGAATCCTAGAGGGGAGAAAATGAGAAGAGAAGACAACACAGACAGCAAAAGAAAAAAACAAAACACAAACAACAACAAAAAAAATCAGGGCAGGAGGAGGGGAAGGGGGAAAATAAATAAATCTTTAAAAAAAGAGTACATGGAAGAAGTTGCTTTCTTTTCCTTCTCTTTTCCTTCTACTCTTCCTCCTCTTCCTCTGTTGCTACCTTCCTTCTCTCCTCCTTCTTTTCCTTCCCCTTCCTATTCTACTTCATTTTCTTCTATTTTCTGAAGTAAAATATTGGGGAAAACCCTAAAAACCTGATTTGTCACTCACAAAGATTTACTCTCTAACTTTTATGTTTTGAAAAGACAGGAAAACAGGGCATAATTTAAATTGTAGCTCAAAGTATTTAGTTGTGCTATTTCTCCTATGAAACCTGATTTATATTATGTAAAGGAGTCCAATAAATAAATTCATTATCCCTGTCCTGGGTAAGCACCATGTTGTTACTTCCTCAGTGTGGCTATTCGGAATGGTGGCATTGGGGTAACAAGGTGGTTTCAAAAGAATAAGCCAGGATATTTGGTGACCCCAAAGCCTAGGAAACAATGTATGCTGTCAGGACTGTGAGTCTAGGTTCCAGGAGGCAGTCCATATTGTCAGGAGATACTTAGAGAAGACTTGAAAAAATTAGTGAAGATATTGAGGATAATTAGATTTTTCATCATTAGAAAATGATATAAATTTATGAGAAAGAAAGCCAGTTTAATAAATCCAATCATGTTAGATTCTATTTGTAATATTTTATGTGAACTCATGGTTCTTAATAGACAGATAGATGGTAGATAGATAAATAGATAGATAGATAGAATGTGTGTATGCATATATGGAAATATTTGTGTTTTTGTGTATATACCTGCATTAGGTCTACATATATTTCTTAGCTGGGCTATTGCAAGTACATAAAATTCTAATCCAGATCTTGATTGATATTAGATT
The DNA here is from genome assembly GCF_030445035.2 of Dasypus novemcinctus. Classification (NCBI taxonomy): domain Eukaryota; kingdom Metazoa; phylum Chordata; class Mammalia; order Cingulata; family Dasypodidae; genus Dasypus; species Dasypus novemcinctus. The sequence continues at coordinate 24,856,954 of NC_080675.1, forward strand.
GCTGCAAAAAGAATTGCATTTTTGGGACCATGAATTTTAAATCATTATAACTAGGCTCACACATATCTTTACTAATCAAAATAGGAGCGATTACAATCAACACATTTTTTGCCAGTGAGAAAAATTAGTTTGTATATTTCTGTAGCATAAAAATCCATGATTCAGGATTGGTTGAACTCTTAGAAAGCATTTCTACTCCTGCTGGTTGTGGAAATTTTTTCTCTGCAAAAAATTGTTGAGATTCTTGAAGAAGTGGTAATATATTGACAAGAGGCCAGGTGAATATGGTAGATGAGGAAAAACTTGTAGCCCAATTCATTCAACTTTTGAAGCATTGGTTATATGATGTGTGGTTGAGAGAAGAATTGGGCCCTTTCTGTTGACCAAAGCTGGCTGCAGGTGTTGCAGTTTTCAGTGCATCTCATCAATTTGCTGAGCATACTTCTCAGATATAATGGTTTCGTCAGGATTCAGAAAGCTATAGTGGATCAGACCAGCAGCAGACCACTAAACAGTGACCGTGACCTTTTTTTGGTGCAAGTTCAGTTTTGGGAAGGACTTTAGAAGAGCTTCTTCTCAGTCCAGCCACTGAGCTGGTCATCACCAGTTGTCCTATAAAATCCACTTTTCATTTCATGTCACAATCAATCAAGAAATGGTTTGTTGTTGTTGCATAGAATAAGACAACACTTCAAAATGGCAATTTAAAAAATTTTAGATCAGCTCATTTGGCACCCACTTATTGAGCTGTCTTACCTTTCCAATTTGCTTCAAGTGCTGAATAACCATAGAATGGTCAACGTTGAGGTCTTCAGCAACTTCTCTTGTGGTTTAAGAGGATCAGCTTCCATGATTGCTCTCAATTAGTCATTGTCAACTTACTATGGGTAGCCACTACACTCCTCACCTTCAAGGCCCTCTTCTCCTTTGCAAAACTTCTTGAACCACAACTGTACTGTGTGTTCATTAGTAGTTCCTGGTCAAATGTGTTGTTGATGTTGCGAGTTGTCTCCTCTGCTTTACAACCCATTTTGAACTCAAATAAGAAAATCACTCAAATTTGCTTTTTGTCTAACATCATTTCCATAGTCTAAAATTAATATAAAATAAAGAGCAAGTAATAAGTCATTAGCAAAAAAACATAAAACAAAAAATGTACATTAAAATGATGTATAAGATAATCACATTTATTTAAGAATATAAAAATTAGCCAATATTAAAGGGCAAATTTCAACAATGCAAAAATGCAATTACTTTTGCACCAACCTAATAAATATACTTTTCTACTAAAAACAATCAGAGCTTTTAAAATAAATGACTGATTTCAGGGCTAGGGCCAGGAAAATTCAAGATAAACCTAAAGTAACTTGTGTTAAGGAAGTGCTTGATGAATGCTGAAGACACCTCAAAAAAAAAATTAAAGAACTATCTTGGGACACTCATTAAAATATCTGGGACCATTTGAGCATCAAAATAAACACTGATAAAAATAGATTAATAATATATACTACATGCTTTTAAAAATATAAATGAATGGATAGATATGTGGAAGAGAAAGGATGCCTCTGCCTTACAGTATTAATAAATATAGAAATCATAAGGGCATTAGAATATCATTTATCAACTATCAGAGTGATAACCACTTTATGCAAGAATCATCATGAATATGGAATCCGATGAATGAAATATAAAAAGTAACAGGTTATGTACATAATCTCAAAGCATCTCTCCACAAAATTATTATTAAATATTTTTATTTATAAATACAAAATGCTTATTAATTTAAAAGTCAGTAAATCTGGAAGTCATCATCTTAACCAAGTGATAAAAGTAAAGTTACCTGTAATAATACAAATGTTAAATATATACTTCTTGATATAATGTAATTAAAGAATAGAACAAAAAGCCTCTGATATTTTTTTCAAAAATAATCTGATTCTAATAATGTAGAACTCAAATTCCATGCTCAGGAGGATCAGGGAACTCTCCCTTTATTGGAGCATTGAAGAAGAAAAACAGTGAGGTGAGTACTAGCTTCAATGAATAACTCTATGTCGTTGTCCCATGACTTGATGATAGATCTCTGTTAAAACAGACCATGATATAAGAGATATTGCCATTGAAAGGAGCTTCCTAGTTGTAGTAGGGATAGAGGGGATCTCAAAGTAGTAAAAGCCAAGTAGTAGCAATGGAGCGATGGAAACAAGGTAACTGAAGGCAGGGATAAAGTGGAAATCAGAATTTTTTTTGTACTACTTGTACTATTACTGGCACTGATTGTCAACGATGGGACAATTTTGAATATTGATCAGAATTACAACCAGAATGAATTGAAATATATCAAATAAGTTAAAGTTATATTTTCATAATAATACTAAGTAGCCACAATACTAAAGAAAGAGAGGAAAGTCTCAAATTTCTTAAGTTAGGAGAATGTTTGAGAAACAATTCATTCTTTTGAAAACTGATAAATGTTAGAGAAGAATAAAACATTTATCCCTCCTTTATTATAAAAACTGTGTCTTAGGATCAGAAAATAGTTAATGATGATAAGTTTTTCTTTATGGAAGTATTCAGCTAAATAATGAAGAAGGAAAGAGAATTCGAATATTACAGGGGAGAGAGGAATACATGGAATAGCACCACTGTTATCTGGTCATCAAAACCAAACTGGGAAACTTTCAAGTTAAAGGCAAATCAATTTCTTCATCAACTAAATAGATAGGAAGAAAAATAAATTGATTGAGATATGTAGGTTCTTATGAAAAATATCAACTCAGACCTCATATATACCATAATTCCAGCAAGTACATATACACAGCATACACACAAACTGAAGCATATAAAATCTGGGTAATTCAACATTGATTATATAAGGATTTATTTAAAAAATTTAGGCATGACAATGGTATTTTGGTTATGTTACAAAGGATTCTTTCCCTTTTAGAGCTCGTATCAAAATATTTACATGTATTGTCACTTTTAACTAGTTTCTTTTTTTTTAAATTACTCTTTTTATATTTTTGCCACTCTTTTTTATCTTAGTTCACTCCCTAAATGGCTGGGGATCCTTACTCCTCATCCACATTCCACAGCAAAGCATTTAAAAGCTTCTTGCAAGCTCAGAAAATTGGGGACTGGCCTTGGGGTCTCATGAGCTCCTGCAAGATCAAGAATGAGGGAGTCAGACTTTTGGTTCCCTAACACTGAGCACTGGGCATTAATATGACTTGGTTGATAAACATTATGGCTGATAGTCTTTGAGTTTTCTAAATATCATTGCTGCTGACCCTTTACCTCTCTCCAAATTTATCTGAGAATAAAGTTCAAGTCTCTATGGTGATTGGAAAATGGAATGACCTAAACTGCCACTGTATTAGCGAGGAGACCAGATGTTTAATTGTTCCACATACAGATTTTCCATCAATTTGCACATTGTTAGATTTGTCCCTGCTTTCTGCAGCAACAGGTAGTCCAAACCCTGAGTTTCTCCTTGGTCTCACAGGGTGATTCAGCTTGTTTCTCATAATTTTCCCTGTTCGTAGGCACTTAAGTTGCCGCTGTTCTTTGAATCCTTTGCTCCCTGGCATTCACGATATTGTGAGACATATTCTCTGCTTTTGTGCCCTCTCCCCTTTTCTTTCAAAAGCAAACAGTTCTTTATGTTCATTTTGGCGGGACAGAGATCTAGTATTTATATTTTTCCTGATGAATCTGATATATCAAATAATAAAGTAAAGTATCCAAGATTTTTTATTATTCCTTTACAGATTGTGATGCATAGAGCTAAAATAATAATTGGAAGTTTTATGTTATCATTTCATTTACATAATTGCTTATAAAACCCAGTTTGGAAAGTGTTCTCTCTCACTATGGGAAAGCACTGTTGCAAATACTTTACTGAGCAAATCTGTAGCTACACTAGCTTCAACCTTTCTTCTTTTAGCTTATTGGAAGGAAAAATTATTCATCAATCACTTTTTCTCATTTTTTGAAGTAGAGGTGAAAAAAAGTGTAGAATCTGACTTCATTCAGTCTTTTTCTATAATTTCACCCATTTTTTCAAAGTTTATTGAACCCATATCATGTCACACTATTCTGCTAGGTACAAAAAGTGATGTTCAAAATATGTAGCAATGTAGCAATGAGGTCCTGGATCTCAAGAAACTTACCAAGGCGTTGTATAGAAATCATTCATAACACATACAGAAAAAAAAACTAAATAAATATACTATAAAATATTGATACAAAATATCATAACAAGGCATACACTTTGTTATATTAATAGAATAAAATCAATGTAATTTCAGATGAGTTATTTTGGGATAAAATGTCCCAAAAAGTCTAATGATTAGTAAAAATTTTAAGAGGGCAGTTTGAATGGTGAGAAATAGAACAAAAATATAAGTATGGAAATGAAAAGACCTACTTTGGGTTTCATTCATTCTTTAACTGAACAAATATTTCTTGATTTCTTAAAATATGCCAGTTATTATTCTAGGTTGGGATACAGATAAGCTTTGTGTGAGGTAACTAATCTCACTATTTAAGAGACTCTCACTGAGATTTATAGGAAACCCAGTTGACAAGGCAGATGGCAGTGCTTTGATAAAGCTATTGATATTGTGTTCTTTCTTCCCCCTCCTCAGGTTTCTTGTTTTTTCTGCAAACATATTGTGCATGAAAGTCTCTCATCTATATCGTCACTACTCTTAATGTAATGGCCTTGTTACCGTCTACATTCCAGTACCTTCTGTATTCCATTATCTTATGTTTGTTCAATTCTTTACTTATCTGCCTTACATATCCCTACTATTCCTATTGAATGCAAGTAAAAAGGATGTATATCCAGCTGTATAAAATAAATCAGTTGCTTTAATGCTAAACATCACTACCAGTCATGCCTTCATATCTTTTTAATTTTCAATCTTAGTACAGTTCCCCTCCAATGTAGAGGGTAACTTAGTTCTTGGCTGATAGATTGTGAATAACAGAGATGATCATTTCACTTTTCCTTCTAAAACTACTTGCCTTGGGTAGACATTCACTTGCAGCTACAATTACAGAGCTGACATCTGAAGATATTTCTTTGCCTAGGAGTAAAATTTGTACTAAGTATGGCAACACTACTTAAGAGTGAGGTTAGCTACATGAGAAGATTCTTCACTCCATTGGAGGTGATTGGACAGGTCAAGGTTCAATATACTTCTAAGCTTTTAGGCACAGTACTATATAATGCTTTGCATTTTTTCTTTGAAATAAATTTTTGCATCAATGGATACTGGCTGATGTGCTTCTTAAAGAGTTGTAGAAACCTCAGGTTAACAATTGCTAATTCAGCATCTACCAATGAAAAATTCCTGCTGGCCTCATCCTTACTCCATAAAAACAAAATACAAATGCCCAAGGTATTAAGACTAGACAGTTTTTATCAGTGGACATATATGGGCACAAACAAAAGTAATAGAAAATGGTCGCATTAACTACTGTTTTTCTATTTTTCTACATTATCCGCTCAATAAAGATCTTTATCGGACAAATTTATCCACATAATGTCACAAAATTTCCTTGGAAAAAACCAGGTGCCTTAACTTTTAATTGTTGGGTCTAGTGAATATATGTAAGCATTTTCTGATTTGCTGTGCTTTCCCCTGGTTTGACTAAAAAATAAAATTGTAGATTCTGAGGACTAAGTAGCTACCCCATTCTCTGCTTTCCTTCAAAATTACACTTGTATCTGAATTTCCACTACATAAAACTGCCTGTCTCCTCAGCTGTGCCCTTGTCAGCACTTCCTCTCACTTTTCATCTAAATTGCATTTAACATCTGCCCTTTGATGATCGGATGTGGCTATTAGGCTCTCATGGGTTCCGACTTCACCAGACTCCTTGGCACAGAGCTCGCATTGCACCCGCATTAGTACTGATGGTATTAGTGTTTCCAGCCTCTCCTCTCCCCTCACAGCAGTCTGTCCTCATTCATCTCCTTTCCCCTTATAGCAGTGATTGTCACCATGTCTGCTCATTGCCACTTTTTGGCCATTAAACTACAAATGTACAGGCAGGGCACCTGCAGCTGTCTGTGTCTATTACCTGAGGCCTTTACACAAGCCAGAATCCAATCACTTGGTTAATGGAAGCCCTACCTGCTGCTAGTGATTTCAGTTTCAGTGTGAAATTCACTCTAGCAGCAGGCAGCAGATTCTAAATACATGATTTAGGAGAAGAAGCGTCTTTCATAGTGATTAATACCCTAGTATCTGAAGTCAGACACACGTGGTTTTTATTCTGGGATTTGCTACGTAGCCTCAGAAAAATCACACTAGCTCGATATACCTCAGTTTCTTCATCGTTATAAGCCATAACAACATCCACCTCATAGGTGTTTCTGTCAGAATTAAATGAGACAATGCCTATAGAATTCAATGGGGATTTCACAGTTGCTTGGTAGTTGTGGACCAATGGCTATTAGCTTCTCTGTTTCATAGCAATTGGCATTCAGTCACCATAATACTGTTTCTTTGGTCTGCGAAGTATGTATTCTTATAAATGCATGTCTTATTGATCTATTTCCTTTACCCTATAGCCAATTATCATTCACTTTGTTGTCTCTAAATTATTTGATAGATTAGATTTTCAAAGCATGATTAGGAAGCTGAATTGTATTAGAAGAGTTCTAACACTCCTGACATTTTATATTTGCTTTAATATAGGTACTGATCATTTGTTGCCAGAATTAATTTAACATCGTATGTGCCATGTCCTCCCCAAAAATCTGTCTTGACACTGTTGACAGAGTGGATCACAAATCAGAACACATCAATTTCCTACTTTAAACTCCATCTGCATTACCTCCCTATAGCTTTCAAGATAACTCCCATATTCATAATATGGTACACCAAGGGCCCATAATGGATCCTCACTATAGTTTTTTCTCTCCTTCATATCCACACTCCAACTAGGAAGAACTGCTTGAAATTCCGAGAGTGCACAAAACTCTCCCTTTGTTCTGAGCCTTTCTGGCTCTCTGTGACACAATATGAATAATTGCTCTTCAGCCACTTTAGAGCATAACCTCCCTGGCAAGTTCTCCCTGAACCTTGTGTTTGACCCCTTCTGGCCAACCTCTTTAGCACTCCCTCCTTAGTTATGTGGTAACACTTCTTATAGTGATGTGCTGTCTGACTCCTTTAAAGACTGCCTTTGAGGTCTACAATATTGAATTGTTTCTCTTTATTATGCAAGATTTAACTTAACAGCTAGCACTTAGCATTATTAGTAAATAATTCTTTTTAATTTATAAAATATGGCTTTAAAATGTTATTTTATTTTATGGCACTACTTTTCAGATGGAAGTTCTAAGACTTTAAGCTACAGAAAACTAACTGATGTAGGGGGAAAAAAGATCTTTTTGCTTTTATTGACTTCAATTCTAAAGAGAACTGCTGATTTATGTTATGGAAAAGTTAAAAAAAATCTCCTTTAAAACTTGAGTTGCTGATTTTGCTTTTTTATTAAGATATTTTCAGTTCGAACCTTGTTAGTAAGTTTTGCAATTATGTCTTACTCATTAAACTAATATTGATACCTGAAAAATTAAGATATTCATACTTCAGTTCCCCAAAGAGAAGAGCATTACTCAAGTAACAATGGAGGGCATAAAATTCAATGTATTCTGCCTGAAGCAGGTGTTGAAATATCTGCTTTCTGCAGCCAAGAATCTGTTTTTATCTATTGCTGAAAATGTTTTTTATGCTAGTAGCAGTTTATATCACATTGTCGGAATAAAGTCATTAAGAAAAAAAGGCAGCCAGAAATAATGTGTCGTAACAGTCTGCAATAACTTTTTTATGTGTCACTAAAGGTAAACTTCAGTGCTTGCTACCATGAAATCATGAAAAATATCTTTAATGTGTACTGTGTTTGGTTTTCCTCATGTATGATTGTGCTTATAATCTTAAATGAGGCACTATCTTATTTTTATAGAGTTGACTACTAACTTCCTTTCTGACTTATTTGTCCTCCTGTAGTAGCCAATATTGATAAATACACATTATATTAATCTATCAAGATAGTATCCTGTTTGTTTAGGGAAGAGGGAAAACTAGGTGTAATATAGGGGCATTTTCAGGACATTGAAATTGTCCTGAATGACATTGCAATGACAGATAAAGACCAATATGTATCTTGTCATAATTTACAAAGTTGTGTGTTAGAGTTTAAACTGTAATGTAAACTATAATCCACACTTGGTGGCAATGTTCCAATATGTGTTCATCAATTGTAATAAATGTGCCACACTAATGAAGGATGTTGCTAACATGGGAAAATGTGGGAGGGGGAAGGAGTGGGTTATATGGGTATCCCCTATATTTTTATGTAAATTTACATAATATAAGTATCTTAAAAATTAAAAAAAATCTATCTATCTATATATGTAAGTGTTTGAGCTCTACTTTAAACATAAAGTTCTTTGTAGCGAGTTTGAATTGTAATAAAGAAGAAAGGAGCAGGGAGAGTGTGGGTTGTGCTTCTACTAGCTGGCAGAGATGTCAGCTGGAATGTGGACCACAGACAAAACAATGGAGCAGCCTGGTCAGAGCCTCTGGGGCAAAAGGTTGCTTCAGTCAGCCAGAGGGCCACCAAACTGTGTGAGTCCTCTGGACCCACCAGATTGTAAAACAGCTCCCGATGTGGACAAATCAAAGGCATGAGGTTTCTTTTTTGGAGCACCAGTGCTTTTATTTAGAAGTGGCAGGTTCTCTTCTCTATGAAGCAAGTGCTTCGGGGAGATTAAATTACAGCCGTTCTTGTAGTTACTCTACAACTGTATTACTTGGAGCATATTATGGTCAGGAACAAAAGCTCACGTGAACCCATTAAAAAAATAGAACTGAGGATTTGTTGTCCTCAGAGTCCAAAGACCTAATTGCTCTAAAGAAGTCAAGAAGACTCCTCTGTCTCTGTTTACATCGTGGTGTCTCAGACTTTATTCTCTCTAATATGAAAGCAATAAGGAAGACAAAAAAATTTAAACAATGGCCTCACTAATAGCTTTGTGCATTGATCATTTATAATGCGGCATTCAATATACAAGGTAATTCATACACGTCATCTTATTAATTTTTTAAAAAGTATTATAAGGTTGATAATTTCCCTAATTATATATTTGATTAAACTGAGGTTTAGATTGTTCTAAAACATACATAAGACAACAGACTTTTCAGTTTACATGGTAGAAAATGTCTATCCAAACTTTCAAATTTATGAGCTCTAGGAACATTTAAAGACAGATCGACACTGGGATCATTTATTTCCAACAACAAATTTCTGGAGGTCTTTGGATTGGCTCCACTTCAATCAGGATCCATCCTTAAGTCCTCTCACCAGGGTTTTCCTTTCCAACTTTGAACTATCTCCTTCTGATATTCCCGGTACAATTGGTTTCAACTTTTACACTATCCTAAGTGACTGAGATTTCTGTCCTATTTTCCTTCCCTTTATCTTGTTGCACAGCATTGGGAAGGTCTTTTTTTACATTTCTAATTCATTCATTCATTCTCTCTTTAGCTTTATTTTCAAGAAAATTGTTTAATCTCTATCAAATCTTTAATTTCTCTTGTTACAACTTTTATTTCTAAAAGTTCTACTTCTAGAACAACTTTTAAAAATGGTTCTTTTTTCAATTCAAAAAATGGACAGTTTTTTATATCTTAGTCACATTTTGATTCCCTTTTTAAAATGTATTAAATGGTCTCATTTTATGTTCTGTATCGACTTATTCCAATATATCAGAGTTGGCAGGTATATTGTTGTTTATTACTAATGATTCTCAATAAAAGTGGATTATTTGATGTATGATGTGTTTAATTCTGACTCATGTTCTATGAAAATTCATTTTAAACACTTTAGGGCATTGGCATAAGGTACTTCCTACAGAAAGATTTTGAGTTTTGACTCTACCATATTCCTAGGTGCACGATCAACCCTAAAGCACTTTTACATTTTGACTTGGATATTTGGATCACAAGAGTAATGTGAATCCTGCCCTCTAAACCCTAATGCAAACCAGCTTGTAGTTAGGACTTCTTAGCAAAGACTCCTTCCTCCCTGACTTAGAACCAGACAATGAAAGTTTTGCAGAATCTTTCACAGGAATGAGGTAGGTGATCTCACTCAGAGTCCCATTCTTTAGGCAAGGAGGACAGTGTCAACTTCTGGCCTTATCAGGACCCTCATGCAGAGTCCATAAAACCTACCCTATTGGCCGCCAGGGACTGGCATTTCCATGTTGGACAGCCTCCCACATTAATACTCATTGAACACTATGGTTTAATGCTCTCTAGTTATTTTAGCCTCTGAGATTTCTTTTACTTTCTTCCTAGCTTGGATATTTCATCACTGAAGCATTTTATATCAGGTTTGTGGGGGGAGGGGCAAGTTCAGAATATTTAGCCTGCCATACTGCCCAATTTATAATAAAAATTTAAAATGTCTTTTACCAGTTAACCAAGTTATCCATTTCAGTTCAGGGAACTGAATAGCAGTTGAAGTACAAAGGTGTTCATGAAAGTATTATTTAAAAGAGACAAAATGGAGCAACTACCTAAATAACCAATACTAGAAATATGGTTAAATAATGGCTTAGACAAATAAAGGAATTTCATTCCATTTTAAAAATAAGGTTAACTAGGAATATTTATTTATAAAGGATTTTAGCAAACTATAAAAGGTAAATAGTAGGATATAAATATATAGATACATAATCTATCCTAATTTTGAACTAATATACATACATGGAAGGAAAAGCATTAAAATGTGGAGAATAAATTGATTTGAAAAATGACAATAAATTGATTTAATCCTGATTGAGTCTTTCGACTTGTGTGAAATTGCAAAAGTTATTTAAGTTCTCAGAGGCTCAGGTTTTTGCTAGAAAATTCAAGATGATTATACCTCTATTAGTGGATTTATTACTAAGTATAAAATGAAATCCTAATCATACATGCAAAGAACTTAGAAAAGCACAATAAAATTATAACTTAGTATTTTACATTCCTAAATTTGTCTACATTCTTTATATGTTAATTATATTTAAAATAAAGTAAAATTTAAATCACTATGGAGGAACATAAACAAAGAAAATATTTGTACTTCAATTTATTAAAATAGGTGAAATCTATAAAATTGGTTTTTGTCGTTAGAAAACTTGTTAATTTCAGTCCCATTATCTAGGGCCTTATGTGGAGAAGCCTGTTTGTATATTATCTCAAGAAATATTCATGTTAGTGTGAGACAAGAATGTATGAGTTTTGGAACCCATTTTAATGCAGACTCAAGCCCTACATTTTGGATACCTCCTACATCTGAAAGTGTGTTTTACACTTGCAACCTCTGGAAATTAATGATCACCAAGGAAACAACTAAGCAGCAAATTGCTATGGATTATTTTTGATTTGTAAGGACTTAAGTAACAGAGGTCATCAGATTATTTTGTTTCTTCAATTATTGTCTCTCATTTTTATCAGCAATGCTAAGGCTTCACTGACAATTTCAACCTTAATATAGAGAAATATATTAAAAATAATATAAGGAAGCCAACTAATTTACTTCCAATGCACTCCCTTAATGTGATAATATTGCTGACACCCTGATTCCTCTTTACCCCTTTTGTGTAATACATGATGGCAGTCTATTTTTCACTTTGATTTGTATTTCTGAAAAGATCAGCAGAATGTTGGAAGTTAGAAGTTAGCTGTTCATACTGATTCTTCCAAACACAGCAACACAATCACTGCCAAGGTAAAACCTAAAAGGTACAGTCCAGCATTGCTTCCAAATATAATCAACTACAGAAATTCTGGCCGCTTCTAAACACTGCAACTGTGTGATGTGCACATTAACACTGTCCAAGTCCACTGCAATTGAAAATAAGTATTCTTAGTATGTGGAAAAATAGTCAGATTCCCCACTAGAATCCTGAACTTTGTATTAAAGACAAAGGAATAGGCAACTAGAGAAAATAACAACTGTATTACTAAAAGGTTACCCAGGAATGTAGCCTATTTGAGAGAAAACACGGGTTTCCAAATGCGCCTAACCCACATCCTCTTCTCCTTTTTAAACCTTGTAAGAACCCACTTGTGGGAAAGTTTGATTTTGTAAAGCAGACACAGTTCAGTTACTGAGGATGCTGACTCCACCTATATAAGTAAAAAGAGGAGAGAAAGCAAAATACTCAATTTCTTATGCTCAAAATCTATGTTAGGCAAATTCTATCCAGACCAGAAACGTGCATCAATGTTTTTCCGCCCACAACCAGGAAACCCTTTCCCCCATCAGAGGGGTACCAGGAGCGAGGACAAATCCCTCCTGTGGAGAGCAGAGGAGCAGGGAATGTGCCTCCTCTTATAAAAACACCCTCTGAACACAGAAAAACCATCTGGGAAGGACTTGTGTTTACCAGTAACAGTTTGTTTGTTCCTCATTTCCCTGATTCAAGATGATCACCAGTAAGCATTCCAGAAGAAATTTTGAAATGCAAATGAAAGAGCAACCATTTTCCTAACCTATTAGGACAGGGAAAACATTTCCTTTTACAAATCACTTCTTCATATTTGTTCACTGTTGGATCCCAAGTTTTAGAAGAATGTCTAACTCAAAACAAACAGGCAAACAGAAGACCCAAAAGGTTGATAAATATTTTTCAGATGAATGAATGAATGTGTAAGAAAGCATATCTCCTTTTCTGAATACATTTATACTGAGTTTTAAGGTGGAATACTTGAGAGGAAAGCCCACCGAATTTTCTTCTATGTGTTCTTGGAAAAATGGATATCTAAATAGTAGGTGAACCTAGACTGAAAATCTCTAGGTTTGATGTTTGCTCCTATGAAATACATGCGTTAAATTAGCCTGAAACTATTGGCTATAGCTCCTGTTCAGGCACCTTTAAGTGTGCTGAGGTCTATGCAAAATAGCCAGAAGAAAGAGCATGGAACCGACAGATTAGGCTTGAAGTTTATCTCTGTCATCTCTTAGTTTTATAATTTTGGAGAATTAGTTTCAATACTTGTGACTTAAACCCAGTCTGTAAAATCATTTCAAGAGAGGATATCTGCTGTTTTTCTCCTGCATAGGATACTTTACACAATAAGCTCCTGAATTTTCTTTGAAGAATTTAATACCCACAACCCCACTCATAATACTATTTGGAGTTTTGCTGGGATTGTTTGGGGTTGCATTTCCTACCTTAGTGTAGTGTACCCAACACTGTGTCAGTGTCATCACATCAATGACAGTCCCTGTTTTGGTAACACACCACCAGAACTGACTTCAGCTAATGTAGGGAAAGAGAAGAAAGAGAATTGTTTCAGGATTTGTGGTGGTTTGAAGCTGTATGTACTCCAGAAAAACATGTTTTTAAATCTAATCCATTCCTGTAGGTGTAAACCCATGTTAAGTAGAACATTTTGATGAGGCTATTTCAGTTAAGGTGTAATCCACCTCATTCAGAATAGATCTTAATCTTATTATTGGCGTTCTTAATAAACAGAATGAATGTAGAGAAAGAAAGTTATGGAAGCAAGAAACTGAAAAGAACAAAACCTGGTAAAGAATGGAGAGCTAGTTTGTGCTGCCATGTGCCTTGCCGTGTGGCAAGGGAGCCAAGAATCACTGGCAGCCCATCTTCAGGAAGAAAGTATCACCTTGATGATGCCTTAATATGGACATTTTCTCAGTCTCAGAACTGTAAATTTATAAATTCCCATTATTTAATACAACTCATTTCATGGTATTTGCTGGAGCAACCTAGGAAACTAAAACAGAATTATTGGACATTCGTGGGGCAGTTAACAATTTGAAAACAAAACAAAAATAAGAACAATCAGTAAAATGCAATAATTATTGGGCTATGGGCAGCTTTGAAGAATCTTAAGTGTCAAGAATTAATGGAAAGTTCCTTCAGTGGAAAATTGGGACAAAAATAAATTGCCCAGTTTTTTTTTTCACCCAGTCCTTTTGAAACTCCAAGATCCAAAATCCAGGAGGAAAAATTTAATTTACAAGTTTAAATAAAATGCTTATACCGAGTTCCCACTCTGATGAAACCAAAGGAATCCCAAGGATTTGGGTTTTATGAAAAGGGAGATTCTTTTTTTAATGTCTTTTAGAAGTTTATATTCTATTTGAGTTGCAGCATTTACAATGGGTGACTGTATGTCTCCATTTCCTTTGAACTGTCTCAATGTATATCTGTCATCCCAACATAATAATTAATGGCACCCTTTACACTATCAACATTGTACCTGTCTGGATGGCATACTATGTATTCACCTAAGGCTATGATGAAATTCACTCATATCAGCTTGTAGGCAATCATTGTATACACCTTTTCCCAGCACCCCATTTAGTGATATCATGTTAGTGGCTTGAAATTAGCAAGAATGGGAGTAGGTACACCATGAAAACTGCAAATGCTACAAATCAGATCTTCCTTACCCTCTCCCTAACTTACTTTGAGAGCAGTTTAGCATTTGCGTTCCTCACCACTTTCTGGAACTGAACAAAGAATAGAATGAGTAGGTCTGACTTAGCTCTTAGAAGAATAAGAGGCTACCACAGACTGGGCTCTGGAGGTGCTCCTTTCTGGCTGTCCCTTTTTTGGCCCAGGAAGTTCCCTTGTAACAAAGTCATCGGGTGTCCTTTGAATTCTTTTCCCTATTAAATGGTAAGAGCATTATGAACTTGGGATTCCTCTTTACTAAAGCACATCTGTGTGGCTTTGTATCACATATAACTGGACAAACATCTTCCTGTGGGCTAAGGAGAGCTGTATGTGCTCCACAATTTTTCTGCTTGTCATTTTTTTTTTTTTTGCCAAACTAGGAATCTGCTTCTATGCACTTTGTTGTGCTAGTGGTGTATTGCGTGTGTGTTCCTTTGCACATCACCATTTCATGAAAAATAATACAAGGCAAAGCAGCAAATGGATCAACAATAGCATTCTTATAGGAAAGTGAGGTTTCTCTGTCTGTTAGTCTAAGTCACAGTTTTGGAGTCAACATTTTAACTATTCAAGAGGATTGCATTTAACCCTAACAAGGAGGTTATCAGAAAGTAAAGAGCATCATTCTTTGTGGAAGAATAGTAACAACAATTTTAATTTCTAGTAAAAAATATCTACCTAATATGTGTATTCATTTTCCGGAGAATTTATGTACACTATCTCTTTTAACTTCATCAATATATACATGCATGTGTATTTAACTATATGTGTGTCCTAATAAATGGAATCATAAAAAAACAATGCAATTCACTGCATCTAGCATATTGCAAGAATTGTGGCCTGAGATTAAGAAAATCTGGATTCAAGTTCCAGATCTGTCACAATTTATCATGTGATTTCCAATATCTTGACCAGTTTACAGAGTCTGTTTTCTCATTTGAAAAATGATAATCATAGAATCTTCACAATCACAGAGGATATTTGTAAAGATAAAAAAGATAATACTTCTGAAACACCCTTGAACATTGTATGTTTTTATGCACATGCATAGTATTATTAGTTTAGATTATAAAAGCAAAGGTCAATAAAATTCCCTTTTAACCATGTGATTCAGCCCATCCTTAAACTATGAATTCATTTTATGCTTTCCTTTATCTTAAACTATCAAAATGTCTTATGAATTATATTCCTTACCTCATGTTCTTAAATGGTGACTTTTCATTCCCTTTTATGATTCTATATTCTCTTCATCCTCTAAAGCCCTGCAAAGTTGAGAGTTTTGCAGCAAAGCCATATCGCAGTGTTTTCATTAAATTCCTTCAACTTACTTGATTATTACTGATAGTGTCATCCTGACCTCAATTCCCTTTTTTTTTTTTTATATTATTTTTCAAAACTGTACTAGTCTGCCAAAGGGATGCTGACGGAAAGTACCAGAAACCTGTTGGCTTCTATAAAGGGTATTTACTTGGGGTAAAATCTTACAGTCACAAGGCCCTAAAGAGACCAATCCAAGGCTGCCTTCTCACCAAAGTTAGCTACCATGTGTTGAAGCAAGATGGTAGGTGATCTCTGCCTGGTCTCTCCTCCCTTCTTCCTCTTAAGGTTCCATTGGCCCAGCTTCTTCCCATCTCAGCTGTAGGCTGGCATAGGGCTTATTTGTTTCCAGGTTTTATCAGCTGCAAATCATCAGGTGGATGGCTCATCTCTCTTCCTTGGGCTTTAGATGTTTGAGCCTTCTCCCTTCTGTCACACGGCAAGACTGAAATGACCAAGTTCTCTCCTCTTCTGTGTGTCTTCTTAAATGAAAGTCCACTAATATTGGCCTGCCAAGGGAATGGGGACTTAACGTGAGTCACACCTTACTGACATGATTGAATCAACAGCTCTAAATTAATTTAATCAAGTAAAATTAAAATTTTTGAATTTACAATCAAAAGGTATTACAAACAGAGGAACAGACCAGTTTACAAACATAATCCTTCTCTTTTTTTGGATTCATAAATAATCTCAAACTGCTGCAAGAACCTATGATAAAGACAGAGATCACAAGTCAGAAGCCTTCTCTCCTGCTTTCCCTGGGTACCCAGCTCATTTCTATCTGTTCAGATTGGGAAGGCATGGGACTTAACTGCACATTAATTTTTCTTAGACTATGAATTCCTTGAGCCTTTATGAGCTAGGAGATTTTGAAAGAAATAACAAAATAATAGTATGATCACACTCAGTGTGGAACGAGATTGTATCAGGAAATGCCTCATTTATAAACTAATAGTGACCAAAGAAGAAAAGTAAAAGTTTAAGCCAGAAAACCAAAATTACAGTGAATTTAAATATTAGCTACTTTTTTGTTTTCTTCCTTATCTGAGCATCTATGTTTATGATGCAAAATAACTAAATACATGCACACACATATATGCATACTTACACATGCATACATTAAATAAAAAGGTCCTTTCTCTAAAAATCTTATCTTAATGGAGGTGATAGACATTCTATCTCAGGTGCTTTAAGAATGGGCAATATTGGGAAACGGACTTTGGCCCAGTGGTTAGGGTGTCCGTCTACCATATGGGAGGTCCGCGGTTCAAACCCCGGGCCTCCTTGACCCGTGTGGAGCTGGCCATGCGCAGTGCTGATGCACGCAAGGAGTGCCGAGCCACGCAAGGGTGTCCCCCGCGTGAGGGAGCCCCACGCGCAAGGAGTGCGCCTGTGAGGAGAGCCGCCCAGCGTGAAAAGAAAGTGCAGCCTGCCGAGGAATGGCGCCGCCCACACTTCCCGTGCCGCTGACGACAACAGAAGCGCACAAAGAAACAAGACGCAGCAAGTGGACACCAGGAGCAGGCAACCAGGGGAGGGGGGGAAATTAAATAAATAAATAAATCTTAAAAAAAAAAAAAAAAAGAATGGGCAATATTATTTTGAGGCATCTTACAAAGAAATTTTCAACCAAAAACCCTTTCATTCAACTTGGGGTTCTTTCTTGAACAAATATGTTGGTTATTTTAAAAGTTAACTTAATAGGTATTTCCTTTTTATTATTTCTTATTATTTTTGTATAATTTAATTGTAAAACTGGAGATTACTGAGGCATTGAGAAATTTCCCCTGGCGTTTTCAATTGTCCCAACAGATCCTGAGAATAAGCATGAGCTTTGCAGGCAACAGTTCCTTCAGCAAATTGAAGGTTCGAGGTGAATGCTATAATAAGAAAAAGAAATCATTGAAATATTTAGGCTGTAATATGATATATTTAAGTACAGAATAACTTATTTTTAAGCATCTTTAATATCTAATTAATAAAAATGTTTTATATTTTGCTATTCCCTCTGCTTAGATAGCTCCCATATATAGCATTAAACGATTAACTATATTGTTAATCATTTGATGTTTGTTATTATTGTTTGGCAGTAAGTTAAATTTCAGACTCTGTTTCATAACTATTTAAAACTTAGATTAAAAAAATAATTTTAAATAAGTAATTGCTATTTCCAATCTTAAACTAATGATTCAATTTGAAATTTTCCCCAACTATTCCTATGAAACAGTTTTCAGAATGTATGACATACATGCAAACATGGCTTTTAAATAATAAATCAGAAGAGAAAATTAAATATATATTTCATATTCAAATTAATATTTTAGGAGTTATGCAGAAGAAATATGATGGAAGGTTATAGATTTTTATTTTATATTCACCTCTAATTTGCTATAGTTTGTGTCATATGTAATCTAGGGTTATTCTGTATAATTGTCTTGTATGAGTTTTTTGATGGTCAAAACATGCCAAATGAATTCTATCTAACATATTCATTAATACTTCAGATCTAAGTTCACTTTGATTAAATTGCCAATTGAATCCATTACATGAGATTCAGCTTTTATAATGTTGGTTATTCTGTATAATTGTCTTGTATGAGTTTTTTGATGGTCAAAACATGCCAAATGAATTCTATCTAACATATTCACTAATACTTCAGATCTAAGTTCACTTTGATTAAATTGCCAATTGAATCCATTACATGAGATTCAGCTTTTATAATGTTGGAATCCTACTGGTATGACAACAAAGACCAGATTTGAATAGAAAGGTGTCAGAGTTTTCTACTACAATAAGATTTTTCTTTGCTCTTTTGTCCCAGACTCCAGAGCTCCTATGTTGGCTCTTTTGTAAAAGAAACCATAATTTCTGCCATTTATATACTTTTAGCACAAGCCCAGTCTTGGATGAGGAAGGAAGTTGTCTTCCCATCTTTTCACTCTCTCTTTGCCCCAAACAGACACATTTTTTCAATGTTGAGAATATTCTCTTTAGGATTTATTCATAATCACTTGAGAATAAAAAAGTCAATAGTAAACCTGGAAAATTTTCAAAGTTTAAGAATATTATATATCTTGCCCTAGTAGATAGTTCCTTACTCCCTTCAGAGAGAGTAATTGGAAGGTGTATTACACTCTTGGCCTCTGTAATTGCCCCTCTGACTTCACATTTAAAATACAGTGTGTAGATCTTCTGTTCCTTGTCCTGGCAATTGCTGCTTTAAGATGCAACCAAAGCATGCAAATGCATAGTAAAAATGAGCGTTTGTCTTCTCTGAGAGCTTCCAGACTCCATGGTCAGTATATTGGGAGATTTCTGACGGGCACACTGGGCTTTGTATTAAGATGTTTAAATGTTTCTTTTACCATGACTTTCATTTTTTCTATGTACCCAAAGAAAGGAAGACAAGTCCTAACCATGGTTCTACATGGAACAAACACCATAGTTTCAAAGCAGTATGCCCTGCATCTGAACTGACCCTTGTCTTGACAGTGTTTTAAGGGGGCCCACATGGAACTACAAAGTATGACATTTGGGAGGTAGCATGCTAGTGTTGTTGGGGCCTATGAAGAGGAACAGATTACTATTATTTGATTATCTGGACACAAGTTAGATTTAAGTTGAGACTCCTGTTTACAATTATAATATGCAAAGTTATTGTAGAAGATTAAAAATACATATCTATCAGCCATGTGAGATCTAAGCACCCTCTTGATTTAGAAGTGGAGTGGACATAGCCATCCCAGTGCTTTCAGGATGGAGGGATAAAATACGAGTTAAAGTGGACTTACAGGTATTCTACTATAGAAATATTGTGACTCTAGCAATGGAAGAAATTATGTCACCGATGTGCCAACAGTGGCCACAGGAGTTGCTGAAGGAAGGGAGAGGGAAAAAAGGTGTGATATTAGAGCACTTTTGAGACTTAGAGTTGTCCTCAATGATATTGCAGGGACATATCCAGGACACTATATACCCTGTCATAACCCAAAGAATGGACTGGAAGAGAGTGTAAACTACAACATAAACTATAATCCATGCTGTATAGCAGTGCTCCAAAATGTATTCATCAAATGCAATGAATGTACCACACTAATGAAAGAAGTTGTCAATGTGGGAGGAGTAGGGGGTGTAGTGAGTGGGGTATATGGGAACCTCCTATATTTTTTAATGTAGTATTTTGTGTGCTCCATGTATTTTTAAAGAAAAAGATAATAAATTTTTTAATTAAAAAATTACATGTCATAATGTTTTATTAGGTATTTGTATTTATGAACCTTTTGAAAATACTCTAAATTGTATTTGCTAGACACAAATATGAAATTGCATATATTTTTGCTCTTTTGAGAACAATAATAGTTAGATTTCTTTGACCAAATGTCCCAGCCTAGGCTCACCATTCCTTCAGTCCTTAGGTTTTGGGGAATGAACATCCCAAGGTCAGTGTGATCATTATTCTCTTTTATACCACCAATGTTTATTTTTAATTTAAGCCTGGTAAATAAAGCTTTAATGTGATTTTAATGGCATGTTGGACACACTTCAGTGTCCAGAGATGTGGCATCATATTCAGGAATGTCATTATCTGGATTAATTATCAATAGCGGACAGATATCATTAGAGCAGTGTGAAAATGAGAGAGGTTGTAAATGAAATTTGCTAGGCAGAGAGGCCAGGGGAAAACATCTGATTTGCAGATACTTCATTTTCTAAAATATTTTTGGTGACATATATATTTTTTTGTTTATAAGAGTCTGCTTAAAATAACTATGAAGATGGATTTTAACTAGGAATTTAGCTAGTTTAATTTCTAAGGTCAATTTATTCTCCTTA
This sequence comes from Dasypus novemcinctus, assembly GCF_030445035.2. Taxonomy (NCBI): domain Eukaryota; kingdom Metazoa; phylum Chordata; class Mammalia; order Cingulata; family Dasypodidae; genus Dasypus; species Dasypus novemcinctus. The sequence goes on from NC_080675.1 coordinate 24,877,616, forward strand.
AAAGTGCTGAATACATGTCTGATTATCCTGGCTAAGGGATGCCATTTATGAGAAGAAGACAGAATGCACTCTTCCCAGGGCACATTTTTTTTTCCCCTGAATTATACTGAGCTCACAAAGGAATAGCTGATGAATATTTTGGCAAGGTCTTTGCAAAATCTGTGCAAAGGCTGGTCCAGTTTTCTGTTTTATTTTATTTTATTTTGTTATGTTATTTTCTGTTAGGTTATTTTATTTTCTGTTATGTCATTTTATTATTTTTTTCTTTTTGTCAAATTTTTTTAACAAATCAATTTTGTTAATACATATTAATAAAGCATACATCCATCCAAAGTGTACAGTCAATGGTATTTGGTGCAATCACATATTTGTGTATTTGTCACTTCAATCAATCTTAGGCCACTTCAATTATTCCAATAATAATAATAATAAACAAACCTAATCTCTCAATCTCTCTGTGCTTCTCTTGCCATACATAGCTGCTATTATTTTTCTATCTAGTATAATTGTATTTACATTTTGTAAAAACTGTCTTAAAAAATGCAGTATCACACATATTTGTGTTTTACATGAGGTAGTACTATCTTATAGAGTCCTATGCTACAATTTTTATCTTGCGTTCTAGTAATCTGCAAGACCTTAGACCTTCCCTTGCAACCATTGTCATACCCATATAATAACTCTGCTAGCTACAAGCACCACAATATGCTTTCACCATTTCTATTCATTTCCAAAGGTTACAGACAACCTTTTTCCAATTCTGCACAACATTAGCCCTCAGCTTTTCATTCTCTACCCTCAATCTAATTTTTGGTGACCTATATTCTAGTTATTAACTCTATGATTTAGACAATACATTTAGTTCATAATAGCATAATTATACAGTATTTGTCCTTTTTTTAATCTGGCTTGCTTCCCTAAATATAATGTCCTCCAAGTCTATCCATGTTATCATATGCTTTAAGACTTCATTTCTTTTTACAGCTGCATAATATTCCATCATGCATGTACAACACAATTTGTTTATCCATTCATTAATGATGTGCAATCTGAGGAGAAAATTAAAAAGAAGATACCTTTTTATAATAGCAACAAAAACAATTAAATATTTAGGAATCAACCAAGGTTCATAAAAGACCTATATTTAGAAAGCTACAAAACATTGTTAAAAGAAACTGAAGACGACTTAAATAAGTGGATGGATGTTCCATGTTCATGAATTGGAAGACTAAATAACTTTAAGATGTCAATTCTACTCAAACTGATTTACAGATTCAATGCAATCCCAATAAAAATCCCAAAAGCCTTTTTTCCAGAAATGAAAAACCAATTATCAAATTTATTTGGAAGTTTAAGGCGCTGCAAATAGCCCAAAAGATCTTTGAAAAGGAGAACAAAATTGGAAGACTGTCCTTCTGGACTACAAATCATGTTACTTAGCACCAACGGTAAAAACAGCATGATTACTGTCATAAAGACAGATAGATTGACCTATGGAACCAAACCAAGAACTCAGTAATAGACTTTCACATCTACACTCAAGTGATTTTTGACAAGGCAGTCAAGTCCTCCCAGGTGGGCCAGAACAGTCTATTCAAAAAATGGTACTGGGAGAACTGGATAGCCATATCCAAAAGAAAGAAAGAAGACCCCTCTCTCACACCCTATACAAAAATTAACTCAAAATGAATCAAGAACCTAAATATAAAAGCTACAACCATAAAACTCCTAGAAGAAAATATAGGAATATATCTTCAAGACATGGTGGTAGGTGGTAGTTTCTTAAACCTTATACTCAAAGCACAAACAATGAAAGAAAAAATAAAGATAAATGGGACCTCCTAAAAATTCAACACTTTTCCAGCTCCAAGAACTTTTATCTAAAAGGTGAAAAGGCAGCTGACTCAATGGGAAAAAATATTTTGCAATCACATATCCAATAAGGGTTTAATATTCATGATACATAAGGAAATCATATAGCTCAACTATAAAAAGACAAACTACCTGATTTAAAATGTACAAAAGACTTGAAAAGACAATTTTCCAAAGAAGAAATACAAATGACAAAGAAACACATGAAAAAATGTTCAACATTACTAGGGATTAGGGAAATGCAAATCAAAATCATTGGTCCCACCACTGGTGGGGTAACATAACAGCTGGGGCCCTTCTCCTTATCATTAGGAATGCGGCAGAATAATTAACAGTTTAAAAGGTAATCACACAAGGCAGAACTTGTTCTCTCTGCCTAGGGGGCCCACACCAAATATTGGTGTTTATTTCTGTCTTTCTCTCCCATTTCTCAACAAGCTCTGTTCTTCCCCCCATTTCCCAAATAAATTTTTTCTACTGGCCTAAAAAAGAAAAAAAATCTATAATGAGATATCTTTTCACATCTATTAAACTGGTCGCTATTAAATGTTGGGAAAACATAAACATTGGAGAGGATGTGAAGAGAAAGAAATACTTATTCACTGTTGGTGGGCTTGTAGAATGGTACAGCCACTCTGGAGGACTGTTTGGCAGTTCCTAGGGAAGTTGTATATAGACTTGCCATGTAACCTGGTGTGATGGTTAGCTAATGTGTCAACTAGGCCAGGTGATTGTTTGGTCAAGTAAGCACTGGGTTAACTGCAATGCAAGAACATTTATGGACTTAAGTCACTAGTGCCTTTACTGCATAAATAACTGATTACATTTACATCAGTCAGGGAAATTGCAGTGAGTGATGCTTTATCCAATCAGCTGAATACCTTAAAAGGGAAGTGATTCCAGCATTCAGGGAGAATTTCCCAGCTCACGTTTGGACAGCCAACGTCTCCCAGAAACTCATTGGACTTTCATTGGAGCCCCTGCTTTGCAGCCTGCCTGTGGAATTGGACTTGTGCATCCTCATGGTCACATAAGAGACTCTTAAAAAATCACTTACTATTGATATATATCTCCTATTGATTCTATTTTCTTAGAGAACCCTGACTAATACAGCTGGCAATACCATTACTAGGTATTGGTATAGAAGAACTGAGGGCAGAGACACAAATAGACATCCACACACTAACATTCTTAGTGGCATTATTCATTATTGCCAAAAGTTGGAAACAACCCAGGATTCTATCAGCTTGGTCCAGTTTTAATATTTGTAACAAGCAATTCAAAAGGACAAGGAGGAAATTATCTTGAATGGGCAAATATCTTGTTTCTCTATCAAGGGTCACCAAACTCTTAACATTATACGTAGCATTTTTGTATTTAATTATGTATATTTTCTTTTAAATAATGTAATTAGAAAGTGCACATCTATGGCATTCACAATAGTATACATCAGTGTGGTAGAAAACACCCCTAGAATAATATACTTATGCTTATTTTGGGGGTTAAAATACAAACAAACCTACCCTATTTTTTTCAAGCCTAAATGCCTTGACTGCAAAGTACATCATTACTTGGTCGATCAGATTTTAAGGAAGAAAGTACTACACCATAGCTTGTAGTTTCAGTGCTGAACCATAGGGTAATGTAATACCTTTGAAGACATTTTAAATGACAATTACACTCAACATCTGTAGTTTTAACAAGGCCCATAACTCAATTGAATGGATGACATTGAGAATGGCTATCCAAGTTTAAATATGGGCAAGCAATAACAAATATATCATCCCTATTGTCTGACCAAAAGTGACTGTAAGATAAGTCCTGACTTTATAGGTATGAAACTTTGAAAAGAAACGTGCACCTAATGTAGTAGTTAGCCAAAGGGGTGCTGATGCAAAGTATTAAAACTCTATTGGCTTTTAGTAATACAAAAGATATTTATTTCAAGTAGAAGCTTACAGTTACCAGGCCTTAAAGAGTCCAACTCAAGGTATTCTAAGAGGTAATTTCTCACCCAAACTCTGTTGCTGCTTATTGACGCAAGATGGCGGACAATGTCTGCAAGGGTTCAGCCTTCCTCCTTCCTCTTAAGGCTCTGTGGTCCCAGCTTCTTCTGATCTCAGTTATAGACTGACATAAGGCTTGTCACTCTTCCTGAGGTTCATTTGTTTCTGGGTTCAGCTGTTCTGTTTTCTCCAGAAGGTCAGCTATAGACTGTCAGGCTCAACTCTCTTCCTGGGGCCATGTCTATGGAGCACTCTCTCTTCCTGTGTATCTGCTTCTGAGCCTCTACTTTCCTGTTCGAGTCTGTTTTGTCCCCACCAAGGAGGCAGGACTCAATACTGCATGCCCTAATGATGTGGTCGAATCAAAGCCCTAATCTTGATTTAATAAAGTAAAAGTGAAACTTCTGAATCTAATACAATCTAATATGTCCAAGAGGAACTGACCAGTTTACAAACACAAGACAATATCTATTTTTGGAATTCATAAATAATATCAAGCTGCTACATCTAAGAACTGATAAACTATGTTAATTGAGATAATTCTTTTATCCCTTGCAATATATTGTCCTGAGCAAGTTACTTCAGTCTTTCTAAGCCTTAGTTTCCTCATTTATGAAATGGATATTAACAAGATGTCTACTACATCATACTGTTAAGATGGACTAAAGTAACCTTCAACAGAAGTTGACAATCTAATACAGCTATGGGAAATGTAAATCAAAATGACAATGACATATCATTTCACACCACATAGAATGTCCATTATTAAAAAAACAGAAAACAATAAGTGCTGGAGAGAATGTAGAGAAATAGGAACACTTGTTCACTATTGATAAGAATGTAAAATGGTGCAGCCTCTGTGGAAACTGTTTGACTGTTCCTCAGGAAGCTAAGTATAGAACTGCTAGATGATCCAGCTACCCCTTTACTGGAACTATATCCAGACGAACTGAAAACTATGATGCAAACAGACATTTGCACACTGATGTTCATAGCACATTATTCACAATTGCCAAAGGACGGAAACAACCCAAGTGTCCATGAATTGATGACTGGATAAACAGAGTGTGGTACATATATATACAATGGAATACTATGGTGCTGTAAGAAGAAATGAAATTGAGATATATGTGATAACATGAACTAATGTTGAAGACATTATTTTAAGTGAAATAAACCAGACACAAAAGGGCAGATACTACAATGTCTCACTAATATGAACTAAATATGAGGAATAAATGCATGGAGTTAAAACCTAGAGAATAGGTTATTAGGAGATAGGAGAAGGACTGAGAAGGGGTATTGATGCTTAATGTATGTAAAAGTTTTAATTAGTCTGCCTGTAAAAGTGTGGAAATGGATAGAGTTGATGGTAACACATTATAGGGAGTAGAATTAACACAGCTGGTTTATAAATGGGCTTGTGGTTGAAAAGGGTAGTCTAGAGATGTAACTGTCAATTGAAAAAAAGGTAGAGAATAATCTAGGGACTGAGTAACATAGTGAACCCAGGGGTGGATGAGATTTGAGGTTAATATTACAAATATAAGAATGTCCTTCTTTGAACTAGAACAAATGTACATCACTATTTCAAGGTGGTAAAAATGTGGAAAAACGTGGGAAAATGCCATTAATGAAATCTATGGACTATAGTTAACAGCAATATTGCAATATTCTTGTATCAACGCCGAAGATGTATTGTGTTAATAATAGGGGTATGGAAAAAATATAGCAAATGTTTGCTATAGGCTATAGTTTGTAGTAATACTCTAATGATATTACCTCATAATCTTTGACAAATGTTCCACAACAATGTAATGTGTTGGTGGAGGGGTATTATATGGGAATTTCCCACATGTACATGATTGTTTTCTAAGTTCATAAGTTCTCCAATAAAAATATATTAAAAATAATCTGACAAAACTCCTAGCTTAATCTGTGTAAGTGCTCAATAAATGCGTGATTTTAGTAGCAGCAGCAGCGCAAACTATACCCCAAGAGTTAATCTGCTTAAGTTCCAATTTAGCTCTGCAATGTACCAGCCTTTGACCTTGGAAAAATTCTTAACTACACTGTGCTCAATAACGTTACCTAGTAATTATATATGAGAATGAAAATCCTCTCAATACAGTATAAGTAAAACATGTGCCTGTGTAAAGCAGTTGTGCTACTTTACTGTTTTACTCTTAACTTGAAAATGTCCCTTTTATATAACATCTCTCTGGAATGCCCCCTATCCTATAAATATTGCCAGATTGACAATACATATAGAACCTATTTGGCCTTTAGTTAATGACAGACCATCTTAAGGACAAAGACATATTTTGATTTGTGAATCCTTTTTTTTTCTTCCTTGTGGAATTTAGTGTAGCATTTAAGTATATAGCACTGGTTGCAAAAAAATGTGCAATTTATAATTTCTCTTATATCCTTTTCTCTCCTCTTATCCCAATGGGAAATAGTGTTAGGATAGGAAAAATGGTAAAATAATATAGATGGTTTATACATTTAGAGATTAATTTCCTATTATCTGATAAAACAAAATATAGTTGGATATTACATGATAAAACAAAATATAGTTGGATATTATCTGATAAAACAAAATATAGTTGGATATTACTGGTGTTATGCAAATAAATTAGAAGAACACTTTCTGAAGAGTTTCCCTTTTTCAATTTGTATTCTGCTGTGCAAAGTATACTATGAAGTGCCCCTGAAAAATTCACTATTTAAGTTCAAGGCTACAGATCATTGAGTACTGGGCTAGAAAATTAAATGTGCGCCCAACTAGCAAACTGTTGTGAGTCAAGTTGAAATTAGAGACTACCTCAGTCAGCAATATGCCATCAATTTAGCTTTAGTTTACTGCCTCAACCCTTTCTAAAAAATAATTATTGGGGATACCAAGGCTAAGAAATGATAGCTCTACTTTGGTAAAAGAGCAAGTCTATTGGGTTTATGAAGATACCTCATTTGAGAGAATCCCTTTTGAATATAATAATTCTAAGATCTGGTAAAATTGATATTTGATTTTACTACATGGAACTTGAGCTTCAGGGAGCCCATACCCCTCTAAAATTGTTGAGAAAGTGATTTCTGCATATATGATTTTGTTTTGAGAGTTCTTTATATTTTACCAGACTTGTAAAAAGGGCTTTGATTTTAAAAAGAAAAATAAGAATGTGTTATAATTTCTATTTTCATGATATAATAATTATTACCAGCTTAAGTACATATATCATCTAGTTTGTCATACAATGCTACTTTAATGATACTTTAATCCCAATTGGACTGGTGAAAAAACTGAGGGAAACAAAAGATACATAACTTAGCCAAAACCAAAAATCTGCTAAGCAATAGATTCAATAACTACCTGGTAGTTATTCTCTGGAGTTCATCTCTAGATCTCTGTGTTCACCAAGGGAGATGGGTCAGGTGTGGAGAAAAGATCTCTGAACAAGGAATTAAAAATCTCTGGGACTAATTCCAGCTGTGGATTTTTAAATAATGACAAGGAGAGTCAAGTTTGGTGTTTGTCAATTGGTTCTTGAATGCCTACTTTATAGGTTGTGGGATTTAGCTGGTAAAAATAGAGGACATCCAGCTCACTTTGAAGTTCTGATGAACAACAAAATATATTTTTGGTATAAGTATGTCCCAACTATTTAATGGACCACACATATTAAGAAACAATCCATCAGTTACCTGAAATTTAAATGTAACTGCTAGTCCTGTATTTTATGTTAACCATACTGCTATGTGGAATAATATAAAGCATCAAAAGACAGATATCCTCTTTCATCAAGGAATTTGTAACTACAGTTTAAAAGAGACAAGAAACAAAAACACATGAAACGATTCAAGGAAATATTGCCCATTGAAGTGGGACAATGTAATTCATAAAGTCTTTTTGTCTCTACCTCCCATCTTCTTCCCATTAGAGATGCCTTTGACAAATCTGGTACATATGCTTTCTTAGTGAAAAGTAGGATAATGACTATCTTCCATTGTCTACTTTGTTGATGGAAAAAATATGAAGAGAACTAAAAGGTTGTATAAAGTAGATAGGTCAGCATTTCCCTAGGGTTTAAACAGATCAAAGATTACTCTGAGCAAATGGTCATAAAATTTAGGAAGGCTGAGAAGGATGTTCCCTAAAGCCAGACTCAGTGGCTGCCAGGCAATATATACTCTGCACAGAGGAATTTAAGGTCTAGTGTAAATATATCTGAAACAATTTAAATGTTGCCTATAGAAAATTAACATTAATCATAACTTTAAAATAATTCTATAGTGCAAAATAAATTGGTTCTGCTATCAGTGCTCATGAAAACTCCTTTATTCATCCTGTCAAATCAGTGTTTGGTACATTGGTATTTATCTGCATGTATCTGATAAAGTTTGACTGTTGGTATATTTGTGTTTACATATTTGTACCCAGTCAGAAGAGCTTTTACATTATCCTCAAGGCAGAGATGTAACAATCACTCCAATAATAAAGTCTATCACACAATGGGAGACAAACATTTCAGGTTGGAGGAAATTTGAAATAGTTTTACAGGGACTTTTGTTTTAACAAATATGCTTTGGCTCCTGAGAAGTGTGAAAAAAGGAAGTTGTGAAATGATAAAGGACAAAGTAGGATTTGGGACAACATTTAAATGTCCATTATAAAAGCACATACGGTGAAAATGGCATTTTGCAGTTAATGGATATTTTTTGTTTCTTTTTATCAGTGATAACTGATAGGCTGATATTAATACACAGATACACACATGCATACACATATATGGATCAAGAAGACTCTTGAGGAACAACAAAATGGGAAAGCTTGCTGCACCAGAAATCAAAACTTATAAGCGATGCTGTCACAGTTTGGTATCCATATGGGAAAAATTGAAATTGTAGTCCTACTTCACTCCATACCCACCTGCCAAAAAAAATCAATTCCAGGTGGATTGTAAAGCTAAATATGAAAATAAAATATTTTGATGACAGGATGATACATTCTTGAGCATAAGGTGGAACAGGGTTTTTGAACAAAATTCAAAATCAAGTGTAAATTCAAAAAGTGTAAAGGAAAATATTTATAAATTTAAACATACTGCAATGGAAAATTATTGTTCTACAGTAGGCAACATTAATAGAATGAGAAGACAATCATGAAAGTTATAAATCACTCTATTAAAATCTTTAACACTCTAGTGAGGTATCTACATCAATTAGAACATGTTAAATTATGCTGTAGTAACTGTCTCCAAAAGTTATTTAATGCAGCAATGGATTATTTATCACTAATAACTATTGTGGGTCTGTAAGTTCTCACTCCCTGAGTGACTGATGGAGGAGCCACTCTCATATTTGTGGCTAGCTGCCCTGCGAGAAGGAAAGGGAACGTTCTGGATGGTCTTACAAGGATAATTAGATTTTGCTATGAATTTATATTCATCATTTCTTTCATGCTTCATTGGCCAAAACTATTTTTATGGCCCCACCCAAGTCACAAGGGGCAAGGTAGTATAATACTATCATCATCCTAGAAATTGAACAAAAAAAAATATTTGGTTAACCATATTAAGTACAATAAGGGAATTCATTATCCCAGGTTTATAGATGCTGTAACAAATGATGAACAAGTTTAGGTGGTATACTCAGAGGTGAAATCTACAATGGGCAGAGCCTGTACATCAAACCTATACAATTCAGAAGTGGTCTGTATTTGCCTTAAGTTCACAGCCACGTGTTTAGGAGATGTTAGAGAAGACTGTTAAAGTGACTTAAAATTTCCAAAACAGGATCTTGTGTGTCAAAAATACATATTGCAGTCATGTATTTTGTCAGGAACTATTCTGTGCTCTAGGGATACAGCAGTAAACAAAACAGACACACTCTGCCTCACGGGACTCAGTCTAGCAATGCTAAGATATTCCTTCTCACAAACATGTTAAAAAGACAGAATTTAAATGGTATATATAGGTATACGCAGTACATATCAGAAATATGTTAACTGAAACATGCTAGAATTTGGTTAACATCAGAAGAATAAAGCAAAATGAACCTAGGAATCTAAGAATTCTACCTTAGGTTTTTTTGTGTTTTTTTTTTTCACCCAAATGTTAGTGTCAGACAATGATACCCACTTAAATATGTTTAAGTGATCACTCTGTTTCAGTGGAAAAAAGCAATACTTACTGAATCAGCAGAATTAAACACAGTCCCTCATTCCCTAAAAATAAAAGGTTATTTTTTTAGAGTTATGCACACTCCGCAATCACAACCATTTGTTCAAAACGGAAATGTGAAAGTGAACACATTTATGGTTCTGTTTGTTTGAATTACTTCTAATGTCTACTAGCTGGCATGCAATTCTCATAGAGTATTCTAGACACCCATCTTCAACTAGGATAACTATCTTACTCATGGAAATAAATTTAATCTATCAGAAATGGTGCTTATGTGATCCCATTTGACTGATACTGAAATAGATCCTAACTAAAGAATTTCCTCCATAAAAGACAGCGAAACATTTCTTGATCATTGTTATTTCCTCATAACAATTCTCCTGTAAATTTTAAATTTCTGAAAAGAGTAACAAATTAATATTTTAGAAATGACTCCTTACCAAAAACAGAGACTAGAAATTACTAAATAGCCCTTTTAAACATGGTGATAAAAGTATCTTTGAAAAGGGGAATCTGAATAAAAAGGTTCTTTAACATTCAGTTTCAGTCAATGACCTGTCCTGATTCTTAAATATAGCTAATGCCTTTCAGGCAACAATATCACACTCAGAAAGAATCTAGCTTAAAGTAGGAAGCACTGTTCATCTGAGAGGGGTCCTTGGAATTACTCCAAGAATTACAACATTTCTGCTTGTCTATACTGTGTAAAATGTCCACATAGCAAAGATCGTTACTCACTCTCATCAAGGTAGGTTGAAAGTTATTACAAAATAAGAATCTTATATTTCTCAAATTATAAAGGGAAAAAAAGAAGAAAAATTTGGAGAATTCTTTAATCTTTTTGAAGAAGTCTCTTAAAGAAGTAGGTATTTCAGTTTTTCCTGGAAAATACCATGTGTTTTAGAAACCAGCTTTATACAATGAAGGCATTCATCATCCTCAGAAACAGAGGCAAAAGGAGAATCATAAGGGAAAACAAAAAGTGGGAAGTGTTCTATGAAGACAATAAGTTGAATGGTAAGGAAGAGAAGGCATGAGAATCAGAGTTAAAAACTGCTGGTCAGGAGCTAGGGTTACACACATTAAATATTCCTCAGTCTGGCTAAGAACATCTGGTCTTTGAAAGTTTGATACCAAAACTAAACATATTATGCTTAATAGAGTTGGACTCATTTTTTTTTCAATCTCAATGTTTCTAAATCAAATACAATCAGTGTGATATCAAGATTCAGAGTCAGGTCATTAGGAACTCTACTTGGTAGTAGTATAATTTACTGAGATATACATTGATGTTTTGCTTTTAATATTATAAAATAACCTGGAAGAATACAACTTTAATGATCTTACTAAACTGTGGGAGAAAAGTTCCTATAATTTCTATTCAAAAGAACCTAATCACTTTGCTATTTTCTCCATGATTCAACAAAGATAGCTTGGCCCTTTGTGTTCCTTACCCTTTTACCTTCTATATTTTTGCAAAATTAAAAGGAAACAGAGATAAAGTTTGGAGAAATATTTGGGAAGAGAGAGACCTGACTGACTTAGAGAAAAGCAAAAAATTGATAGTACCCCCCTAAGACTGAATAAAGGATTATAGTTTGTGGATCCCTAAATTAATAGAGTTCTGTGACGGCTTATCCACTAGAGTTCTAGAAAGGTGATAAAACTTCAAAGGCAATATCTAAAAGTTTGCATAGGATAGTCTGACCATAGACACCTAAGCTGACATCCAGAAAGAGACCTACTATAGTAGGTGTGTTAGGCTGGTTTGAGCTACAGTAACAAACCATCTCTGAATTGCAATTGCCTTTCCCAACAAATGACTAACTCATCCTACATATCATACAGCTTTGTTTCACAATTACTCAGGAACCCAAACCAATGCAGGCTTATCCATCTTAACCTGTGGCTTCATGTTGGCTGAGGCAGGAGGAAAGTACCAAATAAAGGCTTATACCTACCCTTCTATGTGTTAGACATGATATGACAAATGCCCATTTGCCCCCAACTCTTTGTCCAACATCTGTCATATGACCTCACTTAACTACGAGGAGGAAGGAAAACATAGAAATGAAACTGGAATATTTGGTAAGCATTACATCTCTATGACAAATATTTATTCATATTAACAGGGCCAAGAGATTTTTAGGGTCCATAGAAATTTCTAGAGTCTGTGGTGGATTAGGCAACAGGCATCTCAATAGAAGCCATGTGGAATAGCTATCAGAAGATCTTCCTAAATGTTTTACTTTGGATTAATTACCTTAGATATTTGCAGAGCCTAGAGAACAAAAGGAACACAATAATGCCAAAGATGGAAATGTATTGCTGTCTAGTCAGAATATGGACTAAGAATCAAACTTAATTTTAATTCAAGGAAATATGTGACAATCTCCTTATCTCCATGAGTTTGTGGAATTATTTATATCTACTACAGTCAAAAGTTTCCATGAGAGCTCTTTTAAATTTTATTTTTTTTAATTTTTTACACATATAAATGCTAAAAGTTTACTTTTTTTCCCTTAAGATCTGGACCTCAGTGTGTGTGTATGTTGGGGTGGGGCAGGGGCTGTTTATTTTCTCAAAGAATCTACTTTCTACCAAAAAAAAAAAAACTAGAGATGCTTAATGGGCAACTGGTTTGTAATCTGTTCTTCCCTGTGTTATTAAGGAAAATAGTAGATAGGTAACTAGGATTTATTCCCTGTGAAAATGATAACTAGAACTTTGACAATACATACAATGGATATTATGTAGGAGGAGAATAATTATGTATAAAATCCTCTTTTCAAGTTATCCATGATTCAGGATTGCTTATGGTAAACAAACCTACAATCTATGAATTTATTAGTTGCAGCTCCCTGTATAAAGTCAGGCATGATATTTATCTTTATTTTACATATAATGGATATATTTCATAACCTGTCTGTACCTTCTCTGTGAAGTGACTCATGGAGGACCTTATCTCTTATTTTGGACCAGAAAGTCTATATCGAACCCAAGAAGAGAGGATTTTGGAAGCTACGTGTGATATTCCAGGTTTCTCCCTAGTTCAAGTAAAATGATTAGCTTGCTATTTTAGTTTCCTTGACTACTCAAGAAAATACAATGCAATGGGTTGGTTTAAACAGTGGGGATTTATTAGTTCACGGTTTTGAGGCAAAGAGAAAATCCAAACCAAGGCATCATCAAGGTGATGCTTTCTTCTCAAAGACTGGTGCTCAGTGGCTGTCTTCTGGTGATACCTGCCTGGTCCTGGGCTCCTTTGTCACATGAAAATGCATATGACACATTGTACTGAACTTTCCATTCTTTTCCTGGTCCCACTGAATTTCTGTTTCTTGATACTTATGACTTTCCCTCTGTGTGGAGTTCATTATACTTATAAAGGATTTGTATAAAAGGATTAAGACTAATTCTGACTGAGGAGGGCAAAACCTTAACTGAAGTAACCTCATCGAAAGGTTCTACTTACAATGGGTTCATATCCTCAGGAATAGATTAAGTTCAAACCACCATACTTATCTATTTCAGGTACCACTTCTTCTAACCTGTATATGTCTCCTGGAGTGCTTCTTGAATATTTGTATTCTTGAATTATTAATAACATTTTATACTGGGTAAGCTCTTTAAATTCCATAATCTGATACTTTGTGTTGTGGCATGCATTGGTTTGGAACTGTATATATCCCAGAAAATCACGTTCTTAAAGCTAATCCATTCCTGTGGGTAGAAAGTTACTGTAAGTAAGATCTTCGGATAAGGTTATTTCAGTTAAGGTGTATCCCAGGGTGAGTCTTAATCTTCTTACTGGAGTCCTTTAAAAGAGAATGAAATTCAAAGAGAGAGAGAGTCACTGAATCAAGAAGCCAACAGCAATGAAACCTGAAAGAGAAAGGTGAGTAGCAGATGCTGCAACGTGCCTTGCCATGTGGCAGAGGAGTCCAGGTTTGCTGGCAGCTGGTCTTCAGGGAAAAAACAATCCCCTTGATGATGCCTTTGCTTGGACAATTGCTGAGTTTCTAACCATAAACAAATAAATTCCCATTATTAAAAGCCAATCAATTTTATGGCATATGCTTTCAGCAGCATAGTAAACTAAAACAGGTCTCAACTCTTAAAGACCTCATTATTTCCATTATTATTTCTGTAACATCCCTTTAACTACATCTTCTTTCCTTTAGAAAGCACCCTGTGCATTCTTCTCTCTAAACTTCCTTGGTGTCTCCCATTTAGGGATGGCATCCCCAGAGCTAATTTTGCCTGACTGACTCCTCATCTTTGGTGTCACAACTCTGATATACTTTCCTCAGGGAAGTAATTCCTGACATCTCCAAAAAGGTCAATTGCCAAGTTACACACTCCCATAGTACTGAAAGCTTCCCCTTTGAAATATTCGTAACAATTATAGCTACTTGTTTCATGTCTATTTCTCTCCATCAAACTAGAGTTCAAAGAGGTAGAGTTGTGCCTATTTTGTTTATTGCTATATATGTAGGAGCCAACATCGTGTATGGGATAAAGTTGGTATGTGAGTGTAGAGACACATGTATAGCCAGTCCAGTTTTCATGACACCCATGGGTATATATATGTTTCCTCAAAACTAGAAATAACTTGCCTCTCTGTTACGATTATTCAACATCTTTTCCCTCTTATGTTTAAATTTACTTTTGTAGCAGGAAATTGAAACAGGAAATTTTCTGCTTAATTTCAGTTATGCCCTAAAGACAGAAAATAATATAATAGTGTTAGGCTGTCAATAAAGAATATAGAATATGCTAAAAATGATAAAATTGGTCTGTCAATCTCAGGCACCACCCTCTAGTATATAAAATGGTGGCAGCTGAAGAATCAAAGAGAAAACTTTTTTGGAAAAGTTGTCAGAATTATGTGTTTTCTTTTATATCTTCACCCCATTCATGGAAGTTAGATATTTTGCCCTCATCTTAAGCAAGGAGAGAAGGAATGCAAGGGGCATATATCCCCTGGAGCTTGAGAAATATTAATATAATATCTAAATATTTGCTTAAATGTCACTTTATGGAGACCTTACTTAATCACCAAATTTGGAATAGCAAACAAAATATACTCCATATACTCCTGTTGTTCCCTTTCATCTTTCACTATTTGTACTTCCTAATAGGGTTTATAACCTTGATACATATTAGAATTGTACTAATCATCTTATTTATTGGTTGCTCCTTTAGTAGAATATAAGTACCATAGGGCATGGATTTTTGTCTCTTCTTTTTAGCAGTAGTCTCAGAACCTAAAATACTGACACCCATATTACAGATGCTTAATAAATATTTATTGAATAAATGATATATTAAATGCAACATTTTTGAACTGCATATGTACACCTGTCATCAAAACACAGTATCAAGGCTACTCTGGAGAGTGAACTACATTTTACCTGATGGTGGAACAGGATGAATATGTTTCTCCATGCACCAAATGGATCCATGAGAGAGAGTTAATATTCAAACCCAGAAAGAAAATCCCTTAACACATGAATACACACACACACACACACACACACACAACCCAGAGAACCTTAGTTTGGCCGGGTAAAGCTACTCTACCTATACAAAACAATGATTTATTCCGTTAATATTATTTATCTCTTAGCAATCTGAAATAGCAGCAAGTAGTAGTAGAATTGGCAGCATAAAACAAAAAGAACTCTATAATGAATCTTCATGCTTACTTACATTCTATCTCTAGGAGGAAGTTTTTAACTTGGATAAGACTTCTGAGTTTTAATGACTATAATAGACTGGATATTTTGTGTTTATTAGTTGAAGTGGATTCAATGTTAGAGCAAGATAGAGAGATTGTCATCTAAGAGTAAACTAAAAAGCTGTGGGGACTCCCGTTAATATATCCACTGATGGGAAAATCCTAGAACAATATTGTGGTGGTTTGAAGCTGCACATATTCCAGAAGAACATGTTCTTCAATCTAACCCATTTCTGTGGGTGTTCTTCAGCCCATGAAACCTGAGGTCTAGATGGAAGACATCTCCTCAGACCAAGAGAGTGGGTCCACCCATGTATGAGAACAGGGCTGGTCTATCTCAGCACTTGGAGGGGGCAGGCCTTACACCCCATTGTTCAGGGAGAGTGCTGCTATTTCACTTCTTGGAGATGGTGGGGCCTGTGCCCCTGCAGTCACAGACAGCCTGGCTGCCATCCTGGTGCTTGGAGAAGATGGGGCCTTTGCCCTGTGGATTGCAGAATGTTTGGCCACCACCCCAATGCTTGGAGAAGCTGAAGCCTTCTCCACTGTGTTCAAGAAGAGCATGGTCACTGTACAAGCACTTGGAAGGGGTAGTGCTGCCACTTCCTCAGCTCAGGAAGGCAAACCTATTCATCGATGAGTCTCAGACTTCTAAATCTAATGGAGTTTTTCCTGCTGGGTTGTGGAATTGTTTGGGACCCCTGTTTTGCTTCCACTTTTTCCCTTCTGGAACGGAAATGTTTGTCCTATGCTTGTCTTTTTATTCTATATTGGAAGTAGAAAATTTGTTCTCTAGGTTTCACAGGTCCACAGGCAGAGAGGAATTGTATCCCAGGACAGACCACACCCTTAACCAATTTGGATGAGGCTTTGTACTTAGCATTGTTTCTGAAATAACTTAAAGCTTTTGGGAATATTGATATGAAATAGAAGTATTTTGTGTGTAAAATAGAAAACATGACTGCTTGGGGTCCACAGGGTGGAGCGTGGTGATTTGAATCTATATGTACCTCAGAAAAACATGTTCTTAAATCTAATCGATTCCAGTGGCTATGAACTCACGGTAAGTAGACACTTTTGAAGAGGTTACTAGTTAAGGTGGGGCTCACCTCAGTCTGGATGGGTCTTAATTCTATTCCTGGAGTCCTTTATAAGCAGAATAAAATTCAGACAGAAAGAAGGCCACATGGAGCCAGAAGCTGAAATTCAGTGGAAACAGGATGAGACTAGAGGTGCCAGGAGAGGCTCATGTGCATTCTCTTGTGACATAGGAGCTTAAGATCAAGGATCATGAAAAGTCAGCCCAGAACACCAAAATCTTGGGGGAGAAATCATTGTGTTTATTGTTCCTTGATTTGAATGTTTTCCCAGCCACAAAACTGTCAGTTAATAAATTATCATTTTTAACCCAACCCATCATGGTATTTGCTTGAGCAAGCAAGGACACTAAAACTAATATAATAGAGAAAATGGAGGGTAATATTAGAAGACATCATGTTTGAGAAGTTTCATTTGGATTCATTTGATAAATAAATGATTCCAAAGATTCAAGTAGTCAAGGAAGATAAATAGACCCCCCATTTCCTGTGCCTAAACCATCATGAAACTGCAAAACATGACAGATTAAAAAATTAAAAATAAATAAATATGGTATTGGCAAAATATAAGAAAACTGATATATGATAGAATAAAGACCAATGTCACTGGAGAAAGATGGGCCTGGTGAAATTGTGAATGGACAAATGGTTTTTCACATATAGAAAAAAAATTGGATCCTTTCCTCACATCATTCACAGAAATCTATCAGGTATTCAAGGGATTAAAAGTGAAATGCAAATTTTTAACTCTTTAGAGAAAAGTGTAGAAGAATATCTTTTTGTCCTTGCACTGAGGGATAATTTCCTAATTAATAATCTAAAATATTACCCATAAAAATTTTAAGTAGATAAATTTAATTATTTGAAAATGAGAAACAACTTTTATTTAGAAAAATAGCACCATAAAAAGGTGGAAATGAAAAGCTACAAAATAGAAGAAAGTATTTGCAAGGGATGAATAAAAAGTCTACTAAGCTATATAAAGAAATCCTACAATTCAAACTACAAAAAAGAAAGAACTCAATAAAAAATGCGCAAAAATATGAACAAGAAGAGGAAATCCAAATGAGAAATAATTTTATCAATAGCTGTTCAATGTTAATTGAATCAGAATGAAAATTGAAATCATAAGATATCCTTTTATAGAAACTGATTACCAAATGTAAAGTCTGACAATACAAATTTTGAAGAGGCTGTAGAACAATGGAAATGTATGCACTCTGCTGAAACTATGTCTGAAAATGATTTGATACTATGGTGGAGAGGTTACTATTTGCATACTCCATGAAACAGACTTTGCATTCCTAGGCCTCTACCTTAAATTTTAACTTGAAAATCTGCAAGGATACTTAGTGCAGTGCTATTGATAATGGTATGTATATATCTAGGAATAGTGCAAATATTCACGTATTAGTCAGCCAAAGGGGTGCTGGTACAAAATACCAGAAACTGGTTCATTTTTAAAAAGGGTATTTATTTGGGGTAGAAGCTTACAGTTGTCAGGTTATAAAGAACAAGTTACCTCCCTCACCAAAATTTACTGCCATGTGTTAAAGAAAGATGGCTACTGACATCTGTAAGGGTACAGGCTTCCTGGGTTCCTCTCTTGCCTGGGTTTGCCTCTCACTAGGCTCAGCTGCTCTGTTAGCCTCACAAATCCAGCTATAGATTATTAGGTGAATGGCTTGTTTCTCTTCCTGGGACCTTTTCTCTTTCCTCATGACCAAGCTCCTCTGTGTGCTTATTTCCCTGGGCTGCAGCTCAAAACTCCAACCTCCTTTCTCTGTGGTACAGTTTCTCTGTAAGTCCCTACCTACCAATGGGGTGGGGGTGCAATGTCCTACTGATGTAGCCTAATCAAAGCCTTAATCAAGTAAAAGTGAAACCTCTGAATCCAATGCACTCTAATATGCCCAGAGGAAAAGACCAGTTTATAAACATAATCTAATATTTCTTTTTGGAATTCATCAATAATATCAAACTGCTACACTCAACTCTCTGAATTCCAAACAGACATTACAATATTCAAAAAAGCCTTAAATCAGTAACAATGCTCAGTACAAAATCATATCACAGTCAGTTTAAAGAACTAGTTTGTCTTGGGGCAATGTCCCATCTGCTGTAGAACTCAAAGCTTACAAAACCATTTATCTGCTTCCAATACACAAATGGTAAGAAAAAGAATAAACATTTTCATTACAATAATAAGAAATTGGGAGGGAAACATGAGTCATGGGTCTGCTACAGATCAGTAAACCCTGAGGACATGCTTCATTAGATGTCAAAGTCTGAGAGTCATTCTTAAGAAGATGGTCTCTTCTCCCTGGGACCACGTGGGGACCCATGCTTTTCACAGACTTGCCCAATGGCCATTTTCTTGATTTCACCCTTTCATGCATCTGGGTGGTGACCAAGCTCCAGGCCTCAACCTCGAAGAGCACTGGGTTGATTGCTATATCTTACCCCATCTTTGGGTTAGAGACTTAACCCCCTAGTACAGAGTACAGTGAGGTGAAGACAATATCCTCCCTAACCTTTGGCATACAGGCTCAACCCTCTCAGAGCAACTAGTTAACCACCTGTCCTTCCCTAATCCTTGGGGAATGGGTGCACCCCTCTCAGACCTATCGGGTGCTGACCTTAATCTCCCTAACCTTTGAGGATTGTGCTCCACCCTCTCTGTACCCTGGGGCCACAAAACTCTCCTAGAACATTGGGTGGGAACATCCACCCTCTTCAACTGCTGGTGCAAACTTCCTCTCTCTGTACTCTCGGGTTCCTCTCTTGGCCCAAGGCAATGTCTTTTTTTTTTTTTTAATTTTATTTATTTATTTATTATTATTATTTTTTAATTACATTAAAAAAAAATATGAGGTCCCATTCAACCCCACCGCCCCCGCCCCCCACTCCCCCCACAGCAACACTCTCTCCCATCATCGTGATACATCCATTGTACCTGGTAAGTTCATCTCTGAGCATCACTGCACCCCATAGTCAATGGTCCACATCATAAAGGCAATGTCTTAATTCCAGATTTCAGCTCCCATGGTTTTCTCTTAAAGCTGTTTCTATTTCAATCTCCCCTCTCCATGTCCCTTTTAGAACAAGCTGAGAGCAGTTTCATTCATACAGCTCTTTTATAAAGTTTGTTGGTTTAGCATGCAAGAAGCAGGGGTCCAAGCCATCAGACAATAAGACTTTACACAAATCTTTCCTAGATCACTGCATCTTCAATCCTTATTTACAAGTTCCAAGTTTAGTTAAGTCCTCAAATGGGGCACTGTCTTCTGGGGACTTGATTTCCAGAGGTTTGGGATTTCTGGACTTAATTCAGTCCTCAATTATCTTGCTTATGTAGCATTTTGCTATAAGTTGCAAGTAGAATCCAAGCCACATTCTTCAAATTTACCTTGGAAAGTTTTTCAGCTAAATGCCCAGACTCACAATTTTCAAATTCTGCCTTCCATAAAACATCAGTAGTCAATCCTGTTAAGTTCTCTGCAACTTCAAAACACAGATTGCCTTTCCTCCAGTTTTTAATAATAGTTTCATCATTACTTCTAAGACATCATAAAAAGTTTTTTTTACCATTCATATTACTATCAACAGTCTCCTCAAAGCAATCTTGGCCTTTTCCATCAGGCATCTCACAATTCCTCCAAAAAATACCCCTTACCCATTTACAAAACCATTCCAGCATTATACTAATTGCAAAAGCACTTCCCCACTACTTGGTACCAAATGCTGTATTAGTCAGCCAAAGGGGTGCTGATGCAAAATACTAGAAATTTGTTGGCTTTTATGAAGGGTATTTATTTGGGGTAGAAGTTTACAGTTACCAGGCCATAAAACACAAATTACCTCCCTCACCAAAATTTATATTGTCACATGTTGGAACAAGATGACTACCAATGTCTGTAAATGTTCAGGTTTCCTGGGTGCCTCTTTTCCTAGGGCTTGCCTCTCTCTGGGCTCATTTGCTCTGTTAGCTCCTCAAGGTCAGCTATAGACTATTAGGGGAAGTGGACTTGGCTCAATGGATAGAGCATCTGCTTACCACATGGGAAGTCCATGGTTCAAACCCAGGGCCTCCTTGACCCATGTGGAGCTGGCCTACATGCAGTGCTGATGTGTGCAAGGAGTGCCCTGCCACACAGGGGTATCCCCTGCATAGGGGAGCTCCACACTCTAGGGGTGTGCCCCATAAGGAGAGCCACCCAGTGCAAAAGGAAGTTCAGTCTGCCCAGGAGTGGTGTCTCAGACATGGAGAGCTGACGCAGCAAGATGACACAACAAAGAGAGACACAGATTCCCAGTGCCACTGATAAGAATAGAAGCAGACACAGAAGAACACACAGTGAATGGACACAGAGAACAGACAACTGGAGTGGGGTGGGGGGAGGGATGTAAATAAAAATAAATATTTATAAAAAGAAAAAATATATATATAGACTATTAGACAAATGGTTTGTTTCTCTTCCCAGAGCCTTCTGTCTCTTTCCTCAAAACCAGTCTCCTCTGTGTGCTTATTTCCCAGGGCTCCAATGTTGAATGAAGCAAAAACAAGTTTTAGAAACTTTTCTTTCTGTTTCTCTCTCTTTCTAAATATACATATGCATACACACACATATATATACATACGTCTTTTATATATATATATGTTGTATATGTACGCATAAGCAAAAAATATTATACCATTTTCATGGAAGTCTAAAAATAACATGTTTAGTATGTATAAATATTTAACCAAACCACTTTTAAAATGAAACAAAAATGCAAAACAAAAATTAAGATAGAGAAAACCTCTGGAAAGTGAGACATAGAGATGTGGTAACTGAAAACAACTAACTAAATGCAGAGTTTTAGTAATATTATTGTTTTTGGGTAGTTGCCAGTTTTGTTTTGTTTTTTAATATTTATAATATACAAATGTTACATCTGTTCTTTCATCCAGAATATGGAATTGAAAAAAATCGTGAAAAGCATTTGTAACTTATTTAACTAAGAATTTTGTGAGAGGTAGACTCAAAATGCTGTGTTAACAGCTCCATGGAGGAACTCAAAAGAAGCACAGAATGCTTACTGGAAAAGCACATACTTGAGCTGCTTCTCCAGTATTGGGAGAGAGCTTGTTTGATTGAAAGAAGGCAGGGATTGTGAAGATATTCTGGGCAGAAACAGCAACATGTACAAAATATAGAGGTAAAAGAAAAGCAAGAACTGCTAATAGTTAACGTGTGGCTGTGGAGTATGAGGTGAGGTAGGAAATGGGAGAGCTGAGTGTGGCAAGGCAGCAGGGACCATATCATAAATGGGCCCCATGGTTATGTTTTCACTTCTCAACTAGGTGGATTCATTTAACATGTTTAAGCAAGGAAATGGCAACAATAAATTCACATGAATCCTGAAAACCTTCACACTGGGAATAAAGAATTCAGAAATAAAGCTCTTCCAACCTCAATATTGGAAATGAGAAGACTAAACATCCAATGTTTGAAGTGGCAAGTACTGAAAACCTGAGTGCATGTGAAATATTAAGGGCTCTGATAATTTAGAGTTCCACTGAGCTGAACAGGCTATAAACCTCAGCATAATATGAAGGATCTAGTGAGAAAGTGGATTTTATATCAATGGGTAGTGATCCAATTATTTAATCACAGCAACCATGAAACCAGGTAGGTTGTCACTGCCTCTCAAAAAGAGAGCTCTGCAGTTTGGGAGGAAAGGGCCTCCCCACGTGGCCTAGTACATGAGATAAATGGAAAATGGACAGCAAGAAATTGATTCAACAAAGCTTCAACTTTTACAATTTCAAAGTATATATAAGAATCTGGACTGTGATGAACAATTTAACTGGGAAATAGATTCACCAGTCTTTGTGATAGTTACTTCTTTTAAAAAAGTAGTAATTAAGGGAACAAGTGCAAACGTGGTTATATGCTTTCACATCAAAAAACGAGTATCTTATATCCATAACATTATCTGTTAAATCAGCCTTGAAGTTCTTCCTAAATGAAAGAGTTAACTCTTCACAATTCATTGGGGAGCATGCCTTTAATCAGTATCTTTAATAAAAATTACTTTTGTTTTTGTTATTTCTTATACATGGTTTAAAAATACTTCTCAATATTGCCATTGTAAAATGTTTGCCAACGATTTACCAACTAGATTCCTATCTAGTAAACATGTACTCAACTTCTAGGTACAATTCTCACATTTCATATTAGGATTTGAACAAACAACATCATGTTAAAGGAGAATTTATTAACAATATTAGGGACGCATCCAGCAGGAAAACAGAAACCACATAGTTATTTAATTAAACAGATTGAAGATTATATAGTAAACTGTTTAAATGGGTATTGAAAGGCAAAAAGAGAACTTAGAAGGAGCCTACAGAGACTGAAGACAGCAAAGCCCCTAGCACTGGGCATTAATGAGTTAGTTTGGAGTTACCAGAGCTTAGAATCTAAGAGCAGTAGCCCCAGCCCCATAAAGCTGGGACTCAGTTTATGAAGAAGGGGTAATAGCTCAGTTGGTGCTGCTTCCTATGACAGAACTCCATGAGACTGGCTCTGAGACTGATGAAAGAAACTGGAAACTGGGCCTAATTTCTACTGGTACCAGCTGATGCTAATGTGTGAAGGGCTCTTGCTTTGATGATTCTTTGAGCAACAGCAAGTGAAACAGGGAGTGTCTCCCTTCTCCTTCCATCTGCTTTCCAGGTTCCTTCTAGCCCCGCTATTGGCAGAGGATAAGAAGAAGCCAGCCTACAAGAAGAAAAAAGTAATATTTCAGAATTTCAGCCCCAACACTACAGAACTATGTATAGAATGATTTGTACCTGAGAGACAATAACTTAATGAAGAACACAGGGGAGTTAGTCCATGTACTATAAGTACTTTCCTCATAAAAGCTTGCAGTATAAACAACTGATTTTCACAGCAACGAGGTAGCTGTCTCATTTCTACTGCTTTTAAATTTGGGGCTTACTTCAATATCTTTTTTAAAACAGGCATATTGGGTACCTAGTGTATGGTAACACAAGAAGCCCTAATTATTAAATTCTGAGGCCCTCTGACATTTGGTAATTTGGTACCCCTCATGCAAAGAATGGTAAATAAATAAGCAGTGTTTGACTTTAATATTATGATTCATTAACTGTAATGTTGCCAAGGATATCTACATTTTAACTTAATCAAATTGCATATTACAAATTGGATGTCAAGAGGCTTCCTCTTTGTCAATCAATCTACAACCAATTTTTAACTGATTTTTTAAAATTATTGCTCAAAATTTGCTAGGTGACTAGTATTAGATAAAACTATGAAATTGCTATTTTCATAGGTCAGAAATGGTCATGTATCAACAATTTTATGTGATTCATCCTAATAATTCATTCTTGGAACAAATGCAAACCTTACCTTAGAAAGTGAAGTGGTTTTATGGGTATCTATGAAAGCCTGAGTTGTGATTAATAACCAAACAGCAAATGCAACAATAGCAAAAACATTTTTCTTATCACTTAATTTTATCTTCTCCCCTCGCCGAAAGTTGAATATAATATTATTGAAAAGGAATTACTTTAGGAAACCCCAAGTAGAGTAGTTAAAGGTTCTGACTATGAAGTCAAATAGATCTTGTGCAAAAACTCTTTATGTTATTATTTAGTTAAATAACTTCAGCAAGTAATTTAAATTATTTGAAACTCAGTTCCTTCATCTGTAAAATGGAGTTTTATCCACCAGAAAATGTTTTACTGTGGGTATTAAATGGAATACAGGGCATTTAAAATATTTAGCATGACCTTTCATATTGTAAATCCTCAATAAATGGTACTTTCTTTATATTTTCCATGTTATTTTCTGTAAAAAAAAAAAAAGATATAATAACAGTGCCTATAATATAGGGTGTCCATGAGGATCCAATGACTTAATAGAGGCAAAGTGTTTAGAATAACTTCCATCTCTGGACTGATAATGTGATAGCCAGGTCCTGAGCCTCAACAGACTCCAGCACCTACAATCTGATTTATTGGACTTACCACACTCAGCTAAGATGGAGTTGAAGAAGGACAATCACCACACCATGGAGCCTAGAGTGATTACAACTGAAAATGGGAGGATGGCAGCCAGCATCCATGTGGAATCTGAGCCTCCTCTTGACATAGAGGTGCAATGGACACAACCAATCCAATGTCCACATAGAAGAGGTGGCATTGGATTGGGAAAAGTGGACATGGTGGATGATGGGTATGGGGAAGGGCAGGAAGAGATGAGAGGTGGGGGCGTATTTGGGACGTGGAGCTGCCCTGGATGGCGCCTCGGGGGTGATCACCGGACATCGTGGATCCTCACAGGGCCCACTGGATGGAATGGAGGAGAGTATGGGCCATGATGTGGACCATTGTCTATGAGGTGCAGAGGTGCCCAAAGATGTACTTACCAAATCCAATGGATGTGTCATGATGATGGGAACGAGTGTTGTTGGGGGGGGAGAGGGGGGGGTGGGGGGGTGGGGTTGAATGGGACCTCACATATATATTTTAATGTAATATTATTACAAAGTCAATAAAAAAAAAAATAGAATAACTTCCAATCATAGTGTATGTTCCATAAGGATTTGGTCTTATGTAATTAATAATCATTTCCTACATATTAGTTGTATTAGTTAACCAAAGGAGTGCTGATGCAAAAAACCATAAATCTGTTGACTTTTATAAAGGGTATTTATTTGGGAGTAGAAGCTTATAGTTACTAGGCTATAAACCGTAAATTAATTCCTTCACTCACCAAAGTCTGCTGCCGCACTTTGGAGCAAGATGGCTGCCAACATCTGCAAGGATTCAGGCTTCCTCTTAAGTTTCTGTGGTCCCAGCTTCCTCCAGTATCAGCTGTAGGCTGGGAGAAGACTTGTCCCTCTCCCAGGGCTTGTTTCTCTCCAAACCCAGCTGCTCTGGTCTCTCCTCTGTGTTTACTTCCTACTGACATGGCCCAATCAAAGCCCTAATCATAATTTAATCATGCCCAGAGGAAAGGACCAGTTCACAAACATAATCCAACATTTATTTTTGGAATTCATAAACAATATCAAACTGCTGCATTACTGATAATACTAGTATTTTAGTTAATTATAATATTGTTTTTGCTATTATTGGGGCATTTTGCTCAGTCTCAACTCACAGTTTTGATTCAGATTACAAAACATGTTACCAACAGAGCTTTTGTTGTTATCCAGTCCAAACTAGATCTGTATGTCTGTAGAAAATGCATTCTTAGTCCAAGTTATTATTTGGTATAATTCATATATATATTATCCCATCTTTGGCTAGAAAAAGCTTTGACTGAAAATATCATATTTGAAAAGGAAAATCCATCCAACATGCTACATTACACTTCTCTCAAAAATACTTTAAATCCATAGAGCCATCATTCAGACACTAATCACTCAACTTATTATTTACTGGGAAAAATAAAATAATTGGGCCCAAAAGAAAATGAAATTACATCATAATCATATAACATTATGTGATGGGATCCCAGAATCTATTGTGGATTGGATTTGATTTTTACAGATCAGTAAACTTAATCCCACAGAGGCAAAGTTAAAGACATGTATTTGCACTATTTCTAAAAGAACCCTAGTAGTAAAACACATTACACAAATCCCTTGGACACTACAAAATCCTCAGTAATATACCTTTTTACATGTGTGGGAATGCTTTCTGGGAGAGCTTACTACCTAACAAGGCAACACATTTTATCTTTATATATCTCCTTCAAAAGACACTCCTTGACACTGAACTGATTGCTCTTTTAACTTTCTTTAAATGTCTTCTGCCTGATGCTTTATCGTACTTTAAAACCATGTTCAATTTCTTTTGAGAACCCCCTCTAGGCTTATCTTTGTTGAGAGGAGTAATAAGTGAGGGAACTTGTTCCAAACCTGTTCTTTTCAAAATCAGTCTATATTGATTGTATCTATCACACAATGCTGCCTTAGAAAATGATGTTGTAACCAATTAATCTTCTCCAGTAAGTCACTGTTGGGGATTGAATCGTATTCCCCACAAAATGCTTGATCAGACCCCAATCCCTGGACCTGTAGATATGAACCCATTTGTAAATAGAATATTTGAAGATGTTATTAGTTAAGCTGTGTCCAAACTGAATGAAATGGGCCTAAATACAATATGGCTGAACTGGGGACCTAGCCACTCCCCCAAGTCCTTAGCAAGTAGCCTCCTATGTAACCTAGGCATAAGTTAAAGGTCAACAATCCTCCCCAGAGAGAAGAGAATGCATAGATGGTATCACAAACTATAATCTTTCCAAAGCTGTAAAGGTCTTTGGTAAACATCTTTCCTGTGAGCAAAGCAAAAACATCGCCAGAACCCATGTACATGGTCAGAGGACCCTAGCAAGAACTCTGCTCTCATATCCTGTGGAATGTCCTTATTATCCCTTATATCACCCCTTATTTTCCTGTCTCTTTGCGGAGCTCTATCTTCATTCTCTGAGCTGTCACCATCAGAGGTTCTTTCCTGTCTGAAAGTCCCAATAAACTTATGCCTGACTAAATGCCAGGTATATTCTTTGGTCTTGTGGTCATATCAGCTCATGCCCTTTGGGAGTTGGGTTGTAACACTGAAGTACTTATAAGTAGAGGGAATTGGAGATGGAAAGAAAAACCATGAGAAGCTAGGAGCTGGAAGGGAAAGGAAGAGAGAGCACCACGTAATGGAAAACTCAAGGAACCAAGAAAGACAGAACCAGAAGTCAGAGTTTTTGAGAAGAAATTATCAATTTTGAATTTCTCCTGGGATCACAACTATGAGCTGATAAATTCCCGTCGTTTAAGCCAATCCGTTGTATGGCATTTAATTTTAGCAGTTGAGAAACTAACACAGCCACTACCACTGCATTTTTGTTCTTCCTCTAATTGTTGCAATAACATCAGCTCTGCTGTGAATACGCTGTGTGTAAAAAACCTGTGACTAATTCATTACACACTTCATTTTACTCATTATAGACCTAAAGTTCCACCTAATGTGGTATCTCACACATTTTTAAAAAATCATTGTACTTTTTCAGCCAGCTTCTCTTTCTCTATCCCTCTCCCATCCTAACACCCTTGGCTGAATTTTTTATTCCTTCAAACATATTGTCATATAAATGTTCATCAAGTTAAATCAAAAGCTATCTGCAAGGCTATAAACTTAATTTATTGTGATATAATTGCAATGCTATTAATATTTCCCATGCTTAGTGTCACTGATTTTATTGCTACAAACTTAATTTGCAAAAAGAAAAAAGAATAATGATGACAGATACGAGCATATTGTGTATGTGTATGTGTGTGTATAAACCCATTGCCTTTCATATCAATATCATTTAAGTGGCAGATTCTGATGAAAAGAAAATAAGAGATCTAGATGGATTTCTACATTACTTTTATAACATTTATCTTCATCAGTAAATATATTGTTGATGAAAGTGTACAATGGCAGCCCTGGAAAATGTTATATGTACTTTTCAGTAGGGCAGAGAAGTCTGCGAGCTATAGAATAGATGTTGAACTACACAAAGACACAAAGTACTTATTTGTGTTGCTTTTGGTTATGGATTATAATACTACGAAATATGGGATAATGTAATATTTTCTTAGTTTTTTTGTTAAAAATATTAAATTTCACTTAAAGATTGGGAAATCCAAATGTTCTTTTTTGCCTCAAATTCAGTCCCACACGCCATTAAAGCCAATGGAAGTTTATAATGGAGAAATAATTGTGCAAAATTTTCCATAACTGGAAATTCATTGCTTCATCTCTATCTATTTTAAAGGGGAGAAAAAAATGGTTCAGTGGAGTAGGCTTCTTTATTGGGCAGAAAGAAGCCTAATTAAATGAATTTGTCAATAAAGCAATAAAAAGTTTAAAAATCTATCTGAAAAAATGTTAAAGAAAGAGCAATTGATTTACTCCATTTTTGAAAAGAAAATAAGAGACGGATTTTATTGTTCAGATGTTATGATCTTTCTTCCACTTGGTCCTGGCATGCAAAGTCCAAAGATTATTTAAAGAGCATGGCAGCAGTTTGGAAGGATAGCAGAGACCAAAATCATAAGGTTAGTTCCAGGGGCAGATTTCCTGGGGTTAAAGACAAAAGCCTAGATTCACTGATCTTGGTAGAAATGGCCTTTACAGATAATTTCAGTCATTTGCAAACTTGTTTTTGTCTTTGAAATACATTCCCCCTCCCCAAATGCAACCTTATGAAGAAATGCAACATTTCAGGTGAAGGTCTGTTCCAAGTGACCTTAGACTCTCTTTCCTCGGGGTCTCAGTAGGAAAGTTTGAAAATCAGAAATTTAGACTAATCTCATTTGAGAGTTGAAGAAATTGAAACCCATTATAGACTGCAACGTGGGCAAAATCACAAGGGGGGATGCTCACCAGCACTTGACCCCTGGTCTCCTAAGGAAAGACTTGGGAGCATAAGTACAGTCCTACCACTCTGTAGTTTTAAACAAACTATGACGATTCAACTATTCAACTATTTTATTACTTTTGGAAAACCAGGAGAAAACTTCAAACTTTCTTTATGTCACCAAGATGACCTAATGTATTTTGGGTGCTTTACCCTTATGCATATATTTAATTGTGATTTCCAATCATAAGAAAAATGAAAGCAACCTGACTTTTGAAATATATTGAAATCTACTATAATTCAAATAACTGGTTATATACTGGCATGGTACTAGATAGATACAGGTAAAATATAAAAATTCCTTTTTTCCAAAAACGTACACTATGGGAAGCCCAAAACAATACTATGTGAGAAAGAAAAGAAATAACAACAACAACAACAACAACAAAAAGCTCCTGTTCTTACAGTGAATGTTACTAAATGCAATTATAATAGGTTTCCTTGAAGTAAATGCTGAAAATAAGACAAGGAAGGTTATATATTAAATGCTAAACTTGAGATAGGCCTTTTTAATTTTAAGTTTTTTTTATTTTTAAAGAAGCTTTAGGTTATGTAAATTATATGCATTGAGATAGACCTTTAATATAGAGTGGTAGCTAACTAAAGGAAACAAAAATGGGGAGTGGATGTAGCTTAAGTGGTTGAGAACCTGCTTCCCATAAATGAGGTCCATGGTTCAATCCCCATACCTCTGGAAAAAAAAATAAATGGAAATCAAAACATTATTCTGAGCTTGTAGACTAGTATCTTAAAATGATGAATGTAGATACATTCTATATAAGTAAATATGGACTGTTTTCTAATAAGTGACAGTAAATCTTGCAGGTTGGTTATGTAGATTGCCAGGGAAGTACTCTGATTGTTATCAATCATTTCAAATGAATGTATGCATGCATTCACTGACTCTTTAAAACCCATGATCACTGCTAACTGGTAAGTCACTAAACCTGATTGAAACTCCAAATATCTCTCATCTGCATCTAGTCACCAATGTCTTGAGGGCTGGAGAAAATATTTTACCAAATTTAAGACCAAATTAAAAATAATGTTTATTGGATTCTTCCAAGTAAATGTGGGATTTTTCATGTTCAAGGTTGCCTGGACTTGGCAAAAATACAAAATCCTGCTATTAGAAAAGTGCCTTAAAAAAAGTTTTTCATAGAATTCTTAAAGGACTTTTTGAAATTCAAATAGATTTTACAAAATAATATTTTAATGACTTCAGTGTAAATAAATGAATTAGAAGATTAAATTTTCTTCAAAAACATGCTTTTACAAATTAAAGGCAAAAGTGCTCAAGGCATAAATATGTTTTGGATTTAAAAGACCCAAAGTACATTTGAAAATAACTCAGGCAATTTTTGAACCCCAATCTACAAAATTTGCCCATATTTAATCTATTTAAAATTGCAGTTGAAAATATTTCCATTGTTCTTTACTTCAACCTCAGTCTAAGTACACATATAGACATGTAGCACTGACCCACACCTCATTTTTATTTTTGTTTTAAAGGTAATTTTATCAGTATAGGTAGGACCACTGATCCTTCACTACAACGTTTACTTTTTAACACTCTGAATTATTTGAGCATATATAAAAACTCTATATGCCGCAGATCTAAACTTTTCTTCTTTATTCTGCAATGATTTATTTCACAGAAAAGCACTTGCCCCATTAGTGTTTCCGTGATAGAAAGTTTCTCTGAAAACTTATATCCAAAAATCTAAAGGAATGCCATCCTATATTTTCTCCATTCTCCACTCAAAATGCCTCTGCCATTTACTGGGCATCACAAAGAAGCCTTGTCAAGTTCCTTCTCTACAAAAGATTTGAAATTGCTGTTGGTATCAGGGCATTTAAATGATCAGAGAATTTTCATTCAAACAAAAATTAATTCCCCATTTGTTGAACAGGAAAAGACTCCTTAAAAGGAAGGCAGATTCTCTCTATTAAAAGCTTGCTCATATTTACTTAAGCAGATATTAACTACCCAGAAATTCTCTTTTAAAGTTTATTTATAAAGATATTTCTTAAAGATATAGAATACTATGATTTTTTTAGTTTCCCTTACAAATAACAGCATCTTTTACAATTTCATAGTGTTAAATACCAAACTAAAATCTTCATGTTGCTTTTTCTTTGTTTTGCAAGACTTTTTCTGCAACATAAAGTGTGGTGGTGATATTTTCTTAAAGATTTATTAGTTTTTCCTAATGTGAAGTTAAGATATCTGAGTCTATTCAAAGTGGGATTAAAATACTAATGTGAAAATCTTCCAAAAAGACTATTAAAAGAATATAATAAAGAGAAATAGGGTATAATGATTAGGTGGAAAAAAATCAATAAACATTGATAAGTAAAGAATTGATACGGTAAAAATATTTGTAAATAGCTTAATTCTAAATACTATCAGATGCTATCATTATATTCCCTTGGTTAAAACACAAGAAAACTTCTATACATTACTCAAAATAGGTAGCTCTGCTGTGGAGGATCCATTGTACATGTGGAATTCTCAATTAGGGGTTTCTATTTCAGCAACTGAAAACAATCATTATTGTTATAAAAAAACATTTTGTAAACCTTTAGAGCTTATATGGATTTGCATATATTATCAAGAATAGGATCAGTTTTGGTTTACATTTTCATGTCATGCGATTATTTTGTGATTTATATCAAGGCTACCACCGTGAATGTGAATGACAAAATCCTAGCTACTACCTATTCTCATTCTGATGAGTGTGTCTACCTTTGAAGCTGGTAAAAATCACATTATATATAAGCTTCTGTTGTTGAAAAGGCCAGTTGAAAGCTGTAATTGAAAGGACTCAGGGAATAAAAATAGTTCACTTGTTGCTAATAAAAATGTTACCTCCTATCTTCTCAAATATACATACATTTTGAAAAATATTTGGAAGTTACATTTCACCAAATGAAAAAGCCCAATCTGCTTTGAGCATATCTTTAATAAGGTCTCAGATTTGAACCTGAATTGTGCTCAACCTAGCATACAGATACATAGGCACGACTGGGAAATTAGTGATGTGGACCTTGCACGGTCATTTAAGTAATAAAAGATTCTCTTGGGAAAGAACTTCATCTAATAAAAGAGAAAATCAAATACTCATTTGATAGAAAGATGAAATGCAAAATGATTCTGAAAGTGATTCCAAGAACAATTCTGTCACTCAAGTTACCTTTTGACCTTCTTAACAAAGATTTATTCCCAGGTCCTATGGGGAAGGGACTTAAGCAAAAGTGGGAAACATTAAATGAAATGCCTCACTAAAATCTCCCTGTGTCATTGGGAGTGGCAGACTCAGGAGAACTGGAAGTGGCAGCTCTGTCAACTAAGAAGCATATTGACATTGACTTCAAGGTTAAACACACAATGGCATTGACACACCAGCATGGACAACGGCAACCCTGGCAGCAGAAATTAATTCATAGAGCCAGAATAGGCAAGGAAGAAGTTAATGAATTAAAAACAAAACAAAACAAAACATCTAAACTTCAAAGACTTCTGAAATTTAAGAGAAGCAGGCATGGTAGATGTGGTTATCACAAGAGAAATAGCAGTTGTATGTGGAAAATACAAGTGTCTACATAAAGTGACACTTCCAGATTCACAAATATGTATAGGCATGTAAAGGGTGAAGACTTTTGGATCTCTAGAAACATAAAAGCATTTTAGAAGTGATTCAGTTCAGCTTTTCATATTAGAGACAAAGAAACAAAAGGATAGACATAATTTTACATAATTTTTCAAGTTACCTTATCCACTCTATCTACGTATTACTGAAATTGGAATCTAACTCTTGTCTTCTAAGCCAAGTCTATCTCATTGCATACCATTAACTCTAGTAGAATAGTCAGCTCAACAAGTATTTTAAAGCATTGCCTAAATGAATAATATTAAGCCTTGTAGTTAAGCTACTTTTATGCATTAAATGGTGCAATTTTGAAAGAAACAAATTTAAGAGCCTCAAACTATCCTGGTGTGCAGAATAGCTTTCTACAGTACTCTATTTTACCAAAACAGTAAAATCGTCTTCTATGATATTTATTCTTATCCAATAAGTAATTAAAGAATGGTGATAATCTGTAGACTAAGTGCACTATGGGAAGAAGGAAGGAACAAAATGAGCTCATACTTCAGCGGTGGAGAGTACAAGTAACTGTAAGAAATGGCCAGGTAAAACAGACAATAGGACAGCTGCAGACATTGCATTAGGATGTGAATTTGCTTCCCTTCTAAAATGTGCCCTTTCATTTCCTTTATTTACCTCTAAATAAGAAATGCCCATAATGCTGCTTTGTAAGTTGTTCATTCTGCTCTTGGAAAGCAGACAGCTTTTAAATATTTATAGTAACACTAGTGTCCGATTTATATGGAGAGGTGAATATTAAATAGAAACACAATCCCTCCAAGCTATGATGTAAAAGCAACCTCATTTATTCTTTTGCATGTTTACTAGTTACATGCCATCTTTATGTTTTTAAAAAATGGATCTATTTCAAAAATGTTAACTATTAAAATTTCTGTAATATTGAAAAGCAAAAATTGAGAATATATTTGTTAGCCTAGGATTGTAATCCCTGTTAAAATTCAAGAAAAAAAAATTGAATCTCAGTAATAACAGTGACCTTTGTGGCACTTTAAATTGTCCTATTCCCCATCCTCTTCTCCTAAGTTGTGGAAAGTCAGAGACAAAATCCTATCAGCCACTGGAGGAGAGCAAAAGGTTTGAAGGTCCCCTAAAACAAAATTTTCAGAGAATTGTCTTTTTATGTCTTTGCCAATTCCCTGAGAACCCCCATTCACAAGGCTTGTCTTTATTTGACATAACTCAGACTTTGTCCAATATAAATAGACTTTTCCCTAGGGAATTTGTCAAAAATAATGATAATAAACAGTGGAAATTTTTTAATTCTGTTGATGGCTGAGACAATGATAACAGTTGGTATAAACAAGAAGCTAACCAAAAATCTTAAATGATTTGGGTTGGAAATATCCATAGAATGCTTTGAATTGCTCTGAAATATTCTGGGGACTCTAGAAGGTCATGGCCATATGTAGAATCATGTACTGGGCATAATCAGGAAACCATAGGAAGTTCTAAATTATTACCTCTGGCTGACCTTGACACTGCACAAGGGAAAAGTGAAGGGTGAAACGGGGTTGCAAACTGACTGCTGTGTGTTGGAGGTATGACTCAACGTGTACACAGAGCTCCTCAGCCAAGGCTAGGAAGCTCAATGGTCAAGCATTTAAGAAAATTTCTATGAAAACACTACCTGATAACTTAGCTAACAAAACAGAGACTTCAGTGGTAACACATGAAAAAGAATATAGACTGTACCAATTAGTTCAAGACAGTTATTAAAAAATCAACAGCAACAACAACAACAAAGAATTATAGCAGCAAATACAGGGGGAATAAATTTCCAAAGTTGCCACATTATATTGTTACAGATTTAATTTGCATGTGAATAATATCATGAGGGAGAAGAGAGAAAAATTATCTATAGGGGAGCAAAGTTTTGTATACATCTGCAATTAAGTTGGTATTAATCAGATCTATATGGTTAAAAATTAAGATGTTAATTGTTATCTTCAGAGCAACCACTAAAAATAAATGTATATATACTTTACTTACATATTTTATATGTATACATAAATACATACTAAAAATGTATATACGTGTGTGTCTGTGCATGTACATAGATATATATGAAATAGTAAAGAATTAAATTGGCACACTAAAAAATATCCAACATCAGTGATGGTAATAATGGAGGAATAGTAGAACAGAATAACATCACACACAGAATATAGATAGTAAAATGGCATGCACAAATACTATCTTATCAGTAATGATAATAAATTTAAATGGATTAAACACTCCAATCAAAGTAGAGATTTGAAGAATAGATTAAAAATCATGATCCAACCTTAGGTTGCCTACAATTGACATATTTTAAATTTAGAGGCACTAAGAGGTTGGAAGTAAAAGCTATCCCATGCAATAATAACTAAAAGGTAGTTGAAGTGGCTAATAGACAAAATGGACTTTAACAGGAAAAGGTATAAGTAGAGGCAAAGAAGGCCATTCTATAATGATAAAGTAGCAATTCATCTGGAAAATATAACAATTATAATCACATATAAAACTATCTTGGGCAGCGGACTTGGCCCAGTGGTTAGGGCGTCTGCATGGTAGGTCTGCAGTTCAAACCGCAGGCCTCCTTGACCCGTGTGGAGCTGGCCCATGCTCAGTGCTGATGCGCACAAGGAGTACCCTGCCACGCAGGAGTGTCCCCCGTGTAGGGGAGCCCCACGCGCAAGGAGTGTACCCCGTAAGGAGAGCCACCCAGGACGAAATAAAGTGCAGCCTGCCCAGGAATGGTGCTGCACACACGGAGAGCTGACACAACAAGATGACACAACAAAAAGAAACACAGATTCCCATGCCGCTGACAACAACAGAAGCAGACAAAGAAGACACAGCAAATAGACACAGAGAACAGACAACCGGGGTGAGGAGAGAAGGGGAGAGAAATAAATAAATAAATAAATAAATAAATAAATCTTTAAAAAAAAAACTGTCTTAGTTGGACAGGACTGCCATGACAAATACCACAGAATTGCTTTGTTTATACAACAGGAATTCATTGTCTCACAGTTTTGGAGGCTAGAAGTCCAAAATCAAGTT
The DNA here is from genome assembly GCF_030445035.2 of Dasypus novemcinctus. NCBI lineage: Eukaryota > Metazoa > Chordata > Mammalia > Cingulata > Dasypodidae > Dasypus > Dasypus novemcinctus. The sequence continues at coordinate 24,913,720 of NC_080675.1, forward strand.
CTCAACAGGCTATGCTTTCTACAAAATTCTGCAGCATTCTTGTGATATCTTGCCAGGAATCCTTGAGATCTCTTACAGTGCATCCGGGCCACTGTCACATGACAATTTTTCTCATTCTCTGGCTTCTTCTGGTTTCTGTCTTATACAGTTGTCTCCAACTTCCATTGCTTATAAGAATTCAGCCCTATGGGATTAAGACCTCCCTCATTCAGTTTAGACACACTATAACTAATATTAACACTATCAAATGTTCTATTTACAAATGGCTTCACACCCATTGGAACACTGTTTAAGACTGGAACATGTCTTTTGCTAGGTACATGATTCAATCCCTGATAGTAACTAAATAAGAGCCCCAAAATGAATGAAGAAAAAATGGATAGAATTGAAGAGAGAAATAACAATTTAAAACTAATAGTTTGGGAATTCAATACTCTACTTTCAATAGTAAGACAGCTAAACAGAATAATAGCTAGTAAGTAGAAGAATTGAATAGCATGACAATACAATGTGAACCTGAGATACAGCTGGTGGGAAGTGGTTCAGTCACTTTGCAAAACTTTTCAGCAGTTCCTCACAAAAGTTAAATACAGAGTTACCATATGACACAGCAACTACACTCTTAATTACCAAATCATGATGAGTAAGAATGAAATTGTGTATATAGATGCTCAAACCAATAATGCACATAATAGACAAAAACTGGAAACATTCCAAACGTCCATCAATTACATATTAAAAATGTGGTATAGTTATAAAATGGAATATTATTCAGCCATAAAAAACGAAGTAATGATAGTTGCTACCACATGAATAAAACTTAAATATTATGCTATGTGAAAGAAAGCCAAACAGAAGTCCACATATGGTATGATTCTATTTATATAAAATGTCTAGAAAAGCTAAACTGTAGAGATAGAAGTATATTAGTAGTTGATAAAGGCTTGGGAGAAGAGGAGAGGTTGAGTGACTGATATCAATATGGACATATCACAAAAGCATCAAGCAAAGGAAGCAAGATTTAAAAAGACTACATAATGAATGATCTGCTTATATGAGGTTATAGGAATACAAAAAATAGTGAGAAATGTGTGCTTGTCAGGGACTAAGGGTAGGGGAGAGTCACTGAAAAGGAGACTAAGGAAACTTTGTTGATAAAAATTATCTGTATCTATTGTCTTATGAGATTATAATGCAAGCTACATAAGTAATCCAAGTATTTATATTAGTCACATAAAATAGTAAAAAGTAAGAGCTGAAATTAAATTTAATTGTGGGGGGGGAAGGGGAGAGAAGTAAATAAAAATAAACCTTTAAAAAATTTAATTGCAGGATATAATTTATTTGACACACCTCAAAACTTATTCATAATTTTGCAGTAGCCACACTTCAGTTGCTCAGTGACTGTATGTGACTGGCTACTACTGTAATGAATAGTGTAATTCTATATCATGATTGGGACTGTTTGACCTCACACTCATGTTTGTAATAGATTTGACAAAATCTATCTAACTATGCACTTAGCTACTTGCATGTTATTGTATATAAATTATACATCAAAAAAGACAATTAAAAATAAACAAATAAGATACACTCAAACAGCACAAACAAGTAGGAGATGAGAATGAATGATTTCTCTGTATATTTGCAGAATGTCTATATTTGCATCTATCATCTCTCTATATTTATCCTGTACCAATATCTAATCTATATATCTGTGTATCTATGTATCTGTCTGTCTATCTAGTATTCCTCAACACTCAAGAGTCAGTCAAGTGTTTTAGAAACTATGTTTTATATACAAGAAACCAGGAAAGCAGAATAAAAGACAATGTATATTGCATTCTACACCCATGAGAAGAAACACCCCATATCCACTTATTTTACTCTGCTTTACTTCTTGAGTGTTGAGAAAGGTAAGACATTATATTAACATGATCCAAACGTATTCCAGAGAGATGGTCAAAGGGTAGTAATGTACCCTTAAGGTATACATACCCCATTAATCAACATCAATGGCAGCGAAGAATAACTCCAAGGGAAAAGAAGTAAATCCTTTTATTATGGATTCGTTCTTCAACACAATCTTTGTAGGTGGCTGTTAATTTGAAATTCATGACAGAAATAACAAATAGCATCTTGTCATATAGCTCCACATAAACAGATGTGAGCCTGGGCATCCTTGCCCTGGGACCTTACTCTCCTTTATTACAATGACCTTCTGGGATAATTATGGTCACCATTTAGAGTTCTTTGATTAAGTAATTAATAAATGATGATAAACCCAGGTATTCCTATGTGTATGTACTGCAGCAGTAGCAGGAGAGCAGGTGTTGAATACTTACCTCCCACCTGTTTAATAACAGAGTAAGAAAAAAATGCAGAAAGCACTAGCATGCCAATAGCCCATGCTGGAATTGGGGAAATTGAAGAATTCCAGCCATTTACTTCCATGTGCCTTTAATTTACAACTCTCTAAAGCACTGTCTAAAATGGACATTTCCAATAGCTGCTTAGCACAAACAAATGGGAAGATTGAAAACGCTCAGCCTCTGACACATTTTCACGCAGAACTTCTGCATCTATTCTCCATTATCTTTATTGTGCTGCCTAAGTACTCTGCTGTGCATTGTTGGAATTCATTTTTTCCCTGAAAGTCCTCAAAGTAAAATTTCTTAAAAGAAGGTATTTTATCTAAATATAAGGGGCAAGTTTTTTCATATTTCCTCCAACTTCTTCTTTTAACCATTCAGAAGTTTATCTTTGTGTTTAATTATATAGTAAATGTGCATATGTAGGCATAAGAGATAGTACATATGCTTAGTATTTCTTGTGATTAGATTCAGTATTATTTTTATTATAGAAATATATAGAATGAACTTAGTTTCCTATTGAAGAATACAAGGTAAAACTCATACATACACGTGTATGTGTGTATTTGTCTTTCTGTGTGTATCTATGTAAAACTCATGAAATAAAGAAATATTTTCATTTACTAATAAATCTTAATTTAACAGGATTGGAGAATCTATTTACATGATTACTCTTTATAATAGATATATAAATAGCATTTTAAAGATGATTTACACTTTTTGGTAATCAAATAATAAACACTATGTATTACACACATGTATTGTGCTTAACTTCTTATGTGGTAGGCATATTGACATTTTTCACAAAATTTAATTTACCCTAATTAATGCTTTTCAATAATGATTCAGTTATAAAAGAAGCCATTTTAATTTGTAAAAAAATTAATAAAATACATTGTATACTATATAATAAATCATATAAATACATTATGCTATCTTACATTAATATAGTAATAAAAATGACTATACATTTCTTTTGCTAAAATCAGAGATTAATATTAACTGATATAAATTTATTAAAGATAATGATCATGACCTGTCACTAGAAACCACTCTAGTTTAAAAAAAGTATATCAAAAAGTAACAATCAATTTGTTTCCTGATTTTTAATTATCATTAGCTGGGGTAATTATACACTTTCTGTAAATGTATGGCACTGACTCTATATTTCCTACCTCTTTGATTTGTCTTTATGTAATTTTTGCTACAAAAACTACCAAGTAAGATGTCAATCTCTTTGAGTAAAGTCTGTCTCAGCCTAACAGTCAAAATCTACCAAGAAGAAGAGTTATTTCACAGAAGCACTAGGAACCTTCAAGATTACCTGTGTCCAAGGTATTCTCCATATAACTAAGTCCCAACATGGCAGAGATGACCAGTGTTTCCAGGTTATTACTTACTGATAGAATGGTAGAGATTACTTACATATTCTGCCAAATCATTTACCCAGTGAAATAAATTGGCAATTCTTGATGAGTCCTCACCAGAGAAAATTGAAGAAATAGTCTACTCTTCCCTATTTCCTCAATGGAGAATCATGAATTCATTAAAATAAAAAAAAAAAAAGGAAGGAAACTAAAACTTGATTTTAACTAATATCTAAACAATTTTGAATTTACAACTTTAAGCTCTGCAAGGGCTATTTCTTCCTGTTCAGAGAAAAGAGTCATTCCTCTGTAAAATGGCAAGGAGTAGAGTAAGAATTTTCATGTTTGTTATATTATTAGATGATAGATTGTTTCAATCACAGGTCACAGAGGAAATTCCATAAACATTTAATATCATTATAAGTGGAGAATCTAATCACCTTTTAATCCCAAATCAGCCTTTTGTCCCATTATGGCTGTTGCCCAGAAATAAGCAATTAGGACTGGAAGATGAAGGTAGAGAAATATCCCTCAAATTATAAAGTGTGATACACATTCAGGGACCTGAAAATCTCTTCACAGCTAATTCAGAGTTAATTAACTGTCTGCTATCCTACTCCTGAATGATCATTTAAATATTTCTAGCCAGAGAAATTTCCCACTTCAGGGAACTGGATCTTGGTGAGGCTTTGCCCTACCCCAGCTATGATTCCATGAAGAATAAACATCAAGGACCCATAAATGAAACAGAAGGACCACCATACCTAGTAAACCTCACCCCAAAATGTAACTACAGGCAAAAGCAGTTTACAACAGCTTTCAGATTAGTAAGCTATACATAGCCCATTTTTCTCTCCTCCCCTACTTTAATACAGTACAAACAAAAGAGAAAATGATTGAGAAAGCCCATAAGATCTCCCTTCCACACAGAATCTCAGACAAGCCAAAGCTGATAGCAGGTGAGAAGGCAAGGATTTTATTAGATTTGAAATTGAAACTCTTCCAGACTTTTTTTATATTCAAAACTATTCTGAAGTTTGTGTCTGCTCATATCTAAATACATAAATATCTTTAAGAAGATAGACTATATAGTTAGTCATTCAAAAGGGTATTTCTTTGATAGTGAGTGTGAGGTGGTTCTAAAAATAGTTATTAGGAGTTAATTAATCTACAATAGTTGTAAATCTACAATAGTTGTAAATGATTGTAAACTCTCAGAGGTATCAAGGTCCATTTATTTGGACGAAAAAAGAAAAGAAAAAACTGTCATGTTTGTAACTCATTGAATTCAGACTATTAAAAAAAAAAACGATTAAACTTGTCTTCCATAAACTTGACCCCAGTGATAATTTAAATCGTAAGTATGCTAAAGCAGTGTGAAATGCACAGACCAAGGTTTGTGACCTTATCCAATTACCCCATTCCTTTAAAACTGTCAAATTAAAACAAATTCAGATTTAGATAAGAATAGACATTATTCAAAAACACTAATGCAGTAAGAGAGAACTTTCCAGTCTTAGAATATGAAAGCATCTTAAAATCAAACACACAAAAAGAGGACTTTTATTTTATATGGAGAAGTAAGTAGGGCTAGCAGGAACTTTTATTTTTTTATTTTTTATTGTCTTCATTCATTTTTTTAATATTACATTCAAAAAATATGAGGTCCTCATATACCGTTCACCCCCCTCACCCCACTACTCTCACCATAGCAACATTCTCCTCCATCATCATGAGACATTAATTGCATGTGATGAATAAATCTCTGAGCATTGCTGCACCTCATGGTCAATGGTCCACATCATAGCCCACACTCTCCCACAGTCCACCCAGTGGGCCATGGGAAGACCTACAATGTCCATTAATTGTCCTTGCAGTACCACCCAGGACAACTCCAAGTCCTGAAAATGCCTCCACATCTCATCTCTTCCTCCCATTCCCTACACCCAGCAGCCACCATGGCCACTTTCTCCACACCAATGCCACACTAATCGATCACTAATCACAATAGTTCAAAAACAGAATATCAGTAAGTCCACTCTAATCCATACTCTATTCCTCCATCCTGTGGACCTTGGATTGGTTGTGTCCATTCCACATCTATGTCAAGAGGGGGCTTAGATTCCACATGGATACTGGGTGCAATCCTCCTGCTTTCAGTTGTAGGCACTCTTGGCTCCATGGTGTGGTGGTTGACCTTCTTCAACTCCATGTTAGCTGAATAGGGTAAGTCCAATAAACCAGAGTGTAGGAGCTGAAGTCTGTTGAGGCTCAGGGCCTGGCTATCATATGGTCAGTCCAGAGATTCAGATCCCCTGGGTATATCTTAAACCCAGCACCAACTACAATTCTGGTAAAGTAACAGGAAAGGCTTGTGAGAGGAGATCACATCTGAGTCCTGCTCCATCACACAGAAACACCAACTCCAAAGAAGGGCCAGCTGACATGGCACTGAACTCATCTGCTATGACCATAAAACCTGTGGGTCTCTGTAGCCCTCAGAGGAACCAATACCTGGGGTTGTATCTACTTTATCTGTCTCTGGGACTCTGCTGAGGTGTGCATAAGGGGAACCCTTCTGATAAGCTCCCAGCTCTTTTTTAGAGACTCATAGCCATATAAACTCATTTGTCCTTTCCATTTTCCCCTTGATTTAGGTCAAAAAGCATTTTCAACTCCTGTTATTATATGTAGACAGAGATATTCTGCTGGTCCAAGTTGGCTCTTTTATTCGAGGTCATTTTCTAGTTACATCATCAGCTGGTACTTGGTAGTAATCTCTCAGCACCAGGGAGGCTCATCCCCGGGAGTCATGTCCCACACTGGGGGGAAGGCAACAAATTTACAGCTGAGTTTGGCTTCTATAGCAGGACCTTTTAAAGGGCAATTGAGTAACTAAGGGGGTCAAAGGACAGCATGAATGAGGAAATAATTTTTTATGTGGTCAGTCAAGACTCTGGATGAGCTATTAAAGGAGAATGTTCTGCATTTCAGTGCTTGTTCAGATTTTGGGGCAAGCTAAAGTTCAGAGGTGAGTGAGGATACAATTTGGTTCAAGCCAAGCAGAGGGTAAGAAATGGTAACTGTGAATATTTAGTTCACAGGGGGAATGGGAGGTTAGGGGTTACAACTTCATGGTTTAGCCTTCTCTCCATCTCCCAATATGTCATCAGTCATTCCTCTTAAAATTAATCATAAAATATTTTATTCTTTTTTTTTATTCATTTTTAAAAAAATATTACATTCAAAAAATATGAAGTCCCATTCAACCCCACCGCCCCCACCCCCCCACTCCCCCCACAGCAACACTCTCTCCCATCATCATGACACATCCATTGCATTTGGTAAGTACATCTCTGGGCAATATTTTAGTTTTACCAAAAATATAAGAATTAAGATGACAAGAATCCTTGTACTCTCCATCCAAGTTAATAAGAATTAATATGACATTTTATTTGCTTCAAATAGATTTATTTTATTTTTTAAGAAATTAAATCTTACAAATAGAGTAATAACACTCTGGGCACAATTCCCTAATCCTACTACTGAAAAAATGTAACTGCTATTTTTAATTAGTTATGTTTTAATCCTTAAGTGTGAATGTTTTTAAAATATATGTAAATGTTCTCATACTGTAGTTATTTTTCCACAACTTGTTTATTTTTACTCTACATTGTCTGATAAGTTTAGACATCTAATGGTGCAGCTCTAGTTTATTAATATCAACTGCTGATTAGAATTGAATTTCATGGGTATTTCATCATATTTATCAATCCCTTAGTAGACATTCTGATTTTTTCAGTGTTTTAGTATTTCAAATAATATGTAGTAGCAAAGAGAAGTTGGGTGTACATGGTATCGAAGGCCAGGGTGTGAGAATTCTGAGAAGGAAGTTTTATTTCAACTGGCCAGATTCACTGGACTCTTGTCCTGATAAAAACTGAGCCCTGAATAGAGTTTTTGGGTCCCTTTTATACAGAGGATATAAGAGTGGGGAGTTAAATGGCGCTTGTATGCAAAATAACTTTTCCTTAGTTTCTTCAAGTGCATTATCTCAGTATTAGGTTATTTCCTCCAGGTAAGCTTGATTTAACACATATTGCCCACATTCCAGGTCAGTTTGAGTTAACACGTATACCCTACATTCCAGGTAAGCTTTAGCATGAACCCCCCACATTCCAGGTAAGCTTGACACATTTGGCTTGCATCATCCCTGAATATCCAAAGCCTATAGAGCTTATACTTCTCAATTGGCTTTCTAGGCATATTTGTATATAAAATAAGTTTGAATTTATGCACAGGCTGTATTACTTCCCCCCTTTGATGCCTGCTTAAGGTTATTAAGCTTCAGCAACACTATTGTCAGAGTCTCTCTGGACTGACTAGTATGTATATAGGCCATGAGATGGGCAGCTGTCTGTTTTTACTATACCATTTATTAGGGTGCACATTCTGTTTATGATGAAAGGGAGGAGGCAGGGATGTATGATGCATTCTCCTATGATGAAGGCAATTATTCCCAGTAGAATCTTGAAATTGTTTACTGTTGACCGCCAGCTTCTAAAAGGATTACTTAAATTCCAACCATTCCAGGTCTGCACTGGAACATGAGCAACTTTTACCATTTTGCTTGTAATTTCATCAGTAACCTTTCAAATGCTGTCTAGTTCAAGGCAGCAATTAGAAAGAGTGAATTTTTCACAAACTCGCCCATCAGCTGCCAGGAGGTAGTCTAATGCAAGAAGGTTTTGATAGATAGTATTTCTGAATTTAGTTTGCTGTTGGACTAGTAAGTTTAGAGCATGGGCAGTTTCATTAGTTATTATTTTACCATGGCTTATAAGCAGATGATTTGGTTTAGCATTTAGATAGGGGTTTGATAACCCCATATGCCATCCTCTGCCCAAGTTTCTGTATTATATGCTCAGGGGGCCATTCTTCACCTCCCCAGGTAATGACAGCCCTTTCTTCTCTTATGTTTTGATACATTGACTGGCTTAGCTCTTTTCCTTTTGTTAAGGGAATGAGGAAGAAGGAGGGTTTTATTGTCCATAGCATACAAGTACCCATCAGTTTCGGGGAAGTTCTCCAAATGCAACTTTCCCACAAATCCAGTACTGACCATTTAGGGCAGTAAGGGGTCTTTTGCAGTGGAGTTCCACACTGTGATTAATTTGGGGAAAGTATGAATTGTGAGAATGAGGCCAGAGTCTTTCCATGTTCTCCAGGGTTTTATTGTATTGGTGGTATACTTTTGGAATATTTCCCCTGTACATGTTAGGTTTCCAACAGATACAGAGGAGTTTAGGCAGGCTCTTGAAGCACAATATTTTCCTATGACAGAAGTTTGCAAGGGCCACATACTATCTCAGGGGACAGCCGGGAGGACAGTTTAATTATATGGTTGGCTGTAATTATATTCTCTAGTTTCCCAGGGCCATTGGTCTTCCATATTAGTACCTCCACAAACATAGCACGAGGAGACATTTAAGGCTGCCCCTACTACTTCAGCTAGGCTTATGAAGAGGTCTTTTGCTACTTGTGGAATGGAAAAGGGCTTTTCCATTTCTTCATAGCAAGAGTGGAACACAGAGTGGGCTTTACTTGTGAGTGGGTGTTCCTGATACCCAACCCACATGTAGGCTCCTGGGTCTATTCCTCCACTATCAATATGGAGGCCCATTGGGACTCCCTGAGTCTGCCAGTTTTCAGGTTTAAGGATGATGAGGTTTAAGGGGTTGCACTGACCACATGGACAGTTAGCCAGGGCCATACCTTTGGTGAGGATGGCTGTTTGTTTAGTGGTGTCTGTGTCCAGGTAGCCCAGGTGACACAGGAACAGTAGGAGGAGGAGTATGAACATATGCATTTGCACCAGAAACTCCCCCTCCCCCCTTGGGCTGCACTTTTCATTTCTGGAGTACACTATACTTATTGTTATGAGTATATTTTTATTCCCAACTGAGCCCTCCACAGTTGGTATTCCATAGTATCCTGGAGTCTACAATTGACATGCATCAAATAGGAGGGACCCTCATTGGTTCCGGCTTGTGACTGGGGTAGAGTTAAGTAGCTCCCCATTTTGATTAAACACTCTTATTTCCCATTTATGGGAGACTGTTGGGGATTTGGGGTCATAGCAGGTTGGCCATATATGTTATAGAAACTAAAGGAGATTCCCTGAAACTGGCAGGTGGTTATATGGCCTTTTCAGGTATAATGGCTATGCTATATTAATGTGGTATTGACATATGCCCCCATTTGTACCTTTTGGATATATGACTCACACTCTGTGGTGCCGACCTGGGACCAGGGGAGGGTCAAGGCTAGGAATAGGGAGAATAACCAAAGGGGCATTGTAACTGGGATTAAACCAGATTCCTATTCTTCACCTGTGCATAGACCAGTCAGCTTCTGGGGTGTGACTGGAGCAGAGCTTGGTGTTTTGTTCTTTTGCAAGATGAGTTTGGTTGAGTTGTGGGTATCTGGAATACAGGTCCAGGATTCTGGGGCAGATCACTTGACCTGGAAATGGTGTATCCATGGGTTGATTTCAGCTACTTTAACTGCACTGGGGGTGGATAAAATGACAAGATAGGGTCCATGCCATTGAGGGGTTAGTGGAGCTGATTTCCAGTCTTTGACCCAGACTGCATCTCCTAGCTTGTATTGGTGTATGGAGCTGCTTATGCTAATGGGGGCCCTTTCTTGGACCCAGTGATGCAGGTTTTGTAGGGTCTTTCCTAAGCTAATCATTTGCTGAGCTATTAATAAGTTTCCTCTTTCTCTGAGATCCCCTTCTATAATTCAGATTAAGGGGAGTGGTCTCCCAAAGAGGATTTTGTAAGGGTTTAGGCTTAGTTTTCAGCTTGGGCTGGCCCAAACTGGGAGGAGAGCACTCAGAAGTACTTGCATTCATGTTAGCCCAGTTTCTTGGCAAATCTTAGCAATATAAGTTTTTATTGTATGGTTCATTTACTCTACTTTCCCTGAGCTTTGAGGACAGTAAGCGGTGTGTAGTTTCCATCAGATGCACAGTGCTTTGGTAATCTTTTCAGTGATTTCAGAGATGAAGGTTGGTCCATTGTCAGAGCCAATTGAGAGGGGTAGCCCGTATCAAGGAATGATTTTCCTGAGGAAAACTTTGGCTACTTCTTCAGCTTTTTCTGTTCAAGTGGGAAAGGCTTTCATCTAGACAGAAAAGGTGCAGATGAGGACTAGGAGATATTTATAGCTTTCCGATCATGGCATTTCAGTGAAATCAACTACTAGATCTTCAAGAGGCATACTGCTGATTCTCTGGACTCCCAGGGCTCCCATGGGCCCCTGGCAAGGGTTATTTTTTGCACATGTCACACACCACTGGCAAATGGAATGGGTGATAGCAGCTAGACTTGGGATGTAGAATCTTTCTAACACTTCTTTAAGATGGTTTTTTCCCAAGTGTGTTTTCTCGTGGTAGTCTTGAACTACTATTGTGGCTCTAATATTTGCGGCACAACTATTCTGTGATCAGGCCATGTCCACCATCTATTTGCTCCTTGCGTTCCACTCTCAGAGAGTATTCACTCTCTCAGCTTGAGTATATTGCATCTCTCTGTGATTCAGAGGCTGCGGGATGAGAGCAGGCGGTGTTACTGGAGTTTCTGATAATTAAGAGGTTGAGGAATGAGAGAAGTGGCCAAGTTTTCAGATAGGGATCCTTCCCACGCCACTCTTTTTGCTTCAGCTTCTGCCCTCTGATTTCCCCAGGCAATGGGACTGTGGCTTGTCTGGTGTCCCTTGCAGTGCATCACAGCTACTTTTATAGGTTCCCAAACTGCTTCTAGTAGTTCCAGAATCTGTGTGCCATATTTAATGCTTTTTCCTCCTGAGTTAATGAGTCCTTTTTGTTTGTATAAGGCTCCATGCACATGTAGGGTAAGGAAAGCATATTTGGAGTCTGTGTAGATGTTAACCTTGGCCCCAGCTGCAAGTTGTAGGGCTCAGGTGAGGGCAATGAGCTCGGCTTTCTGTACTGATGTGTTATCCAGGAGGCACTGGGCCTCTAGTGTGGTTTTGGTGTTACTAACATGTATTCCACTTGCCAATTGCTGTCCTGCATAAAGCTACTCCTATCCATGAAGAACTCCATGTCAGGATTTGCCAGTGGCTGGTCTGGAGGCCTGCTGGCTGGAATACACTTCCTGCAATGTTTCCAGGCAGTTATGAGCTGGAACTCCTGGCTCCATGGGTAGCAGGGTGGCAGGATTCAGGGTTTTTTACAAGTTCCAGTTGGACAAATTGATTTTCACATAATAGAGTTTGATATTTAACCAGGTGGCTGTTAGTAAGCCAGTGTGTTCCTTTGGCTTCTAAGATTGTGACTACTGCATGCAGAACCTGGACAATTATAGGCTGCCCAGGAGTTAAGTTTATGACTTCTAGTGCTTAGCACTGCTGCAGCTGCTACACCATGCAGGCATGAGGGCCATCCTTGGGCTACAATGTCCAGATGTTTGGACACTGGATAAGCTACAGGTCTTTGCTAGGAACTGAGGTATTGAATGAGTACTCCTACTGAGATGCTTTGGGAGTTATGAACAAAGAGGTAGAATGATTTACTGAGATCTGGAAGCCCGAGGCTCAGTGCTTCCATTAGAACTTGAGAACAGTGAAAACATTTTCCTGTGGGCTTTCCAAGAGCAGGGGATCATGACCCCCTCCTTTGTAGCATATAAAGGGTGTGTGAGTAACCCAAAATTGGTGATCCAATGGTGGCAGAATCCAGCCACTCCAAGGAACTCTCACAGCTTCCAGTAGGTGTTGGGCTCAGGGGGACTACAGATTGCTTTCCTTCTTTCAAGTCCCAATTCACAGCACCCTTGCACTATTTTATAACCTAGATATCTGACCTGAAGTAGGCAGATTTGGGCTTTTTTCTTAGACACCTGATAGCCTTTGTGCTGTGGATGCTCTAAAAGGGCATGGGTTCTGTCAGTGCAATCTTGTTAGATGGGACTTTTGAGGATGAGGTCATCTACATATTGGAGGAGGAAACAGTTATGGCTTTCTGATTTAAAGGATTTGAGATCACTGGCCAGGACTTGTCCAAAAATAGTAGGTGTATTTTTAAATGCCTGAGGCAGTCACATCCATGTTAGCTGCTGCTTTTGGTGTGAGTTCAGATTGTCCCATGTAAAGGCAAAAATTACTTGAATGCAAAAGAAGGCATCCTTAAGATCTAAGCATAAAAAGTAGATTGTCGATAAGGGTATCAAGCTGAGGAGAGTGTGGAGATTAGAAACTGCAAAATGGAGGGTTATTATTGCTGAATTAACTGTTCACAAATCCTGGTCTGGGTGGTAATCCCCATCAGCCATTTTAACTGGGAAGAAGGGGTATTTCATGGAGACTGGCATGGCCTTAATATGCCTTCATTCAGTAATCTCTGAATATGTAGCTGGACTTTTTCTTGTGCTTCATGTGGAACTGGATATTGCTTTATGCTTACTGGACTGGCTGTGGGCTTTATTTCAGTAATAATTGGAGAAATGTCATGTGCCATCCCCGTTGGGTTACCCTCTGCCCATAATTCAGGCACATCTTCAAAGAGGACCTGAGTGGGCATGGCTTGGCCAGTTCCACTGAGGCAAAACTCTCTCCATTCCTCCTGCAGAGGAAGAGTTAGCGCTATTTTTGGAGGGTTTTGTGGTCCCAGTGTTAGTGTGGATTGCCCTGTGGCATTAAAGGTAATTTGAGCCTGCAGTTTAGACAGCAGGTCACGGCCCAGGAGGGGGACTGAGCACTCTGGAAGATAAAGGAATTCATGAGTGACCTCCCTACCCCCAGTGTTACAGGTCCTGGCTTGGAGGAAGTCCACTGGGTACTTTTGCCAGTTGCCCCTACAATAGTGGCTTGTCTTTTTGATAGAGGCCCAACTGGCTTGGTCATTACAGAATGTTGAGCCCCAGTATTGACCATCACATGTATGGTGTGGCCCCCAATTTGGACTCTGACCATCGGGTCCATGGGGCCAAGAAATTAGGAGCCTGGTGTGTCCTAATCTTTATCAGAGTCCTCTATTCTTGTCAGTCCAATGATCTGATTTGCAGTCTTTTTCTTGAATTTTTACAAACCCAGGTTTTGGCTCATGATGCTCTGCTAGCTTTCCTGGCTAATGTTTTGGCTGCAGTGATGGGGTCGAGTGACCAGCTGGCACACTCCCACTTCCAATGCCCCCCTTCTCTGCAGTACACACACTGATTTCACCTTAGGGGTGAGTCCTTCCGCCTTCTTGGGGCAGGGGTTTCCCAGTTTACTCTCCTTGACACAGGACTGGATTTTTCAACTATTGCCATTGCCAGAAGATCTGCTTTCTTTTTCATCTTCTGATTTTCTTTCCTCCTTGTTCCTACATCATGGTTGACAAAAACCTTAGTGGCTATTTTCATGAGCTGAGAGATATTCATACCAGTGAAGTCATCCAACTTCTATAGCTTTCTTCAGATGTCAGCCTATGATTGGGCAACTAACGCTGCATTGACTATTGTTTGGCTTTCAGGAGTGTCTGAGTTAAAGGGCATATATACACAGAATGCTTCACACAGTCTCTTATAGAATTGAGCCAGACTCTCATTGAGAACCTGTAGGATTTGGGTGGTTTTTTCTATGTTTGCCACGTTCCAGCTCTGAATCCCTTAACTACTCTGAATCCCACTCTGAATCCCTTAACTAAGGCCCTATGAAAAGTTTCCAGTTGGTTGAGCCCTGTTGCGTTATTGGGGTCCCACTGGGGATCCTCATCTGTGAATTGCAAGCAGGCATATTGGTCACTGTCCAAAGTTCCCTCAAGTGGGTGCTCTCTAAGCCAGGTTAGAGCCCCCTGCATGGCATGCATTCTTTCTCCAAAGTTTAGTAACATCATAATGAGTTGTTTACAATTAGCCCAGGTAGGTTTGTGGGTTTGTATGATGGACTGGAAAAGGTAGGTCATGACTTGGGGCTTCTCTGAGAATGGTGGGGTGTGATTTTTCCAGTTAAAGAGGTCCATTGTAGTAAAAGGCTGGTAGAAAAATATCCAGCTCCCCCCCTGAATCTGACCATCTGCATCATAATAAATTGGGGCCGGGGCTTCACAGAGAGAAAACTGGAAGGCCACCTTTCTCTCTTCTCCCTCTGCTCCTGGGGGCTCCTGTGGTTTGAGTTGCCATTTTTCAGTGACTCCTTCCTGACTGATGATTGGCTCTGTGTTGCCAGGGGCAACCAGCTGTGGAGGCAGCCGGTCTGCATTTTTAGGTTTGGAAGATGCCAAAGACAGCTGTGGAGATGGTATAGGTGCCCTCTCTGATGCAGATGGCAATAAAAGCAGTTGTGGGGATGGTGTGGGCATCACAATTCCCCAGGAGGATGACGAGGGAGTGCTGCTTAGGGAAACTTGCTCATTCTCATTCCTCAGCACTGCTATGGTAGGAGCAATTGCATAAGGTGATGGGTTTTCATTTGACCCTTCTAAAATGGGTGGGTCGACACTGAATTTGGGGTACACTTTCTCTGGGCTCTTTGCACAGTGTTTGTTTGATCTGATTCCTGGACAGCACTCCTCAGGTTTTGTATTAGGCAAATCCTCGTTTCCTTAGTTGTGCACTTCCCTACCAGGGTGGACTTTGACTCACAGGCATAAGTGTAGGGGTACAGGTCTGGGTGCCATGGTTTTCCAGTTACTGTGTTGTGGGATTTACAGATGATCTGGACATCTAAAGTGCTCCTGGGGCCAACCCACACCAAAAGTTGGCCATTCTAATTCACAAAGCATTCTAAGCTTTCCTGGCTGGAACCTTATGCTGTACACTTCTCCATGGAATGCACAGGGGAAGTTTTTCAATGTACAACCTAACAGGGTTCTAGTTTGTGTGTTTCCCATGTTTCCATCCTGTGCTGACACTGCACAACTCTCACTCAAGCCCCATGCTTTGTCTGTCTCCAGTCGTGTCCCTCACGGGAGCTTACAGCACCGCTTACCCTTAGTGGGTCGGTATAAACTCCTGACTCAAAGAGGGTTCCTTTGCAGAGAGACCCTCCCAGACTGCCCTTGACCATATGAGGTCACCATGGAACCATGGATCAGGACTCTGCACTTACCCTGCAGAAGTGATTTTCTGCATCTCACTTAGAATCCACAACCATACTCTTACAACAACCCCTTTTTCCTTTCTGGGACTTAGAGAGACGGCGGCTTCCTCCTGTATTCTCAGGAGTACTGGGGTCTCCTCCTTCCAGAGCTGATCAGGCTCCCCTCCTAATTTTAGAATTAGGCTTTTCCTGTGCTGTGTCCCCAGGGGTCTTACCCGTCTTATGTATGGTACTCCTTGCTTCATTCTCAGGGTCTCTTAAACCTTTCGGTGCTCCCGGTTCCTCCAGGAGGGCTCTGGTGAAGTCCATAACCTCCTTCTGGAATAAAAGGGGAGTCCAGGGGCACCCAGGGCTGGGTTTTGCCCAGGCCCTCCCGGCCTCCTCGGAGACATCTGGGAGGGGCAAACAACTGTAGCCACCTCTGACCTTCTCAGCATAATCCTGGATGAGCCCCCAGAAATGTAGTAGCAAAGAAAAGTCAGGTGTAGATGATATTGAAGGCCAGGATGCAAAAATTCTGAGAAGGAAGATGATTTATTTCAACCAGCCAGACTGGGCAGACTCTTGGCCTGATAAAAACCAAGCCCCAAATAGAATTTTTGGGTCCCTTTTATACAGAGGATATAAGAGTGGAGAGTCAAATGGAGCTTGTATACAAAAAGGGTTTTTTGTTAGTTCCTTTTATCTGAGTATTAAATAGGTTATTTCCTCCCAGTAAGCTTGGTTTAACATGTATACTCCACATTCCAGGTAAGTTTTAACATGAATGCCCCCATTCCAGGTAAGCTTGAATTAACACATATCCCCCACATTCCAGGTAAGCTTCAATTAACACATATCCCCTTCATTCCAGGTAAGCTTGACACATTTGGCTTGCATCCTCCCTGAATATCCAAAGCCTATAGGGTTTATACTTCTCAATTGGCTTTCTAGGCACATTTGGATATAAAAAAGTTTGAATTTATGCACAGGCTATATTAAAACTGCCTGTGAGAGGGACCAGATGTAAGATTTAACAAAGTAGTCATTATAAATATATTGAAAGGATGAAAGGAAACCACATTTAAAGAACCAAAGGAAAGCATGGTGACAATGTCTCATCAAATAGAGAATATCAATAAATAAAGATAGATTATTAAAATAGAACTAAATGAAATTCTGAAATTGAAAAGTACAGTAACTGGAATAAAAAATCCCATTAGAGGGGCCCAACAGTAAATTTGAACTGGCAGAAGAAAGAATTAGCAAACTTAAAGATAAATCAAAAGAAAAGTATATATATATACTGAAAAGATAGATCAATAGAGATTATGTCCTCTGAAGAACTGACAGAAAAAAAAGATTTTAAAAAATGAACAGAGGCTCAAAGAGCAGTGGGTACCACTAAGCACACCAACATATGCATAATGGTCATACCAGAAGGAGAGGAGAGAGAGAAAGGAGCAGTAAAAATATTTTGGCTGAAAGCCAAAATAATGGCTGAAAGCATCAGCAATTTATTGAAAAACAGCAATCTGGGGATTATATCTCAAAATCCAGTTAAATTTACCCATCAGTCATAATCAAGGTTGTTTTCCTCATATGTTAACTAGCCAAACGCCAGTTAAGTATTCTTTTTCTTCCAAAGAAAACACGCCTTATATCATGAAAACCTTTTACTAGAATGCATTTTGTGTGTGTATTTATATATGGGTGTGTGTGTATGTGTGTGTGTATGGAGAGAGAGAAAGAGAGAGAGAGAATAGTACTGCTATTACAGTGGTTGGGGGAGTATTTCCCTACTTCAGGGTTTGCTTTGATTTTTTTCAGAGCTCTATATAATCTAAGAAACACTTTGGCTGTTAAGTCTGAGACAGATGGCACTGCTTCCAACACAACTTGCAGGAATTTAGTTTATATGATGACTGTATTCATCTTGCCCCCTGTGGGTGGTGGTGGTACATATTTCTTCAAAGCAAATAAAGAGCCCACTCTAAAATCTTTGTATTTATCTTTCCCATCATTCTCTCCTATAAAAACCTCCATCTATAGTTCCTTTAATTGTTCTCTTTTCCATTCATTTGTGTTAGAAACTACCTTGATTCTTTTACTTAAAAACTCCTCACAGATATTATTTAAATTGCCTACCCTAACTACAGGGCTTAATGCCTGCCTCTTGAAAATCTCTGAGAAAACTAGATCAAGGAGATTTTCAAATTCCTTGGGAATTAGCAGGTGTTCTATTTTTTAAGTATAATATGCCTTTGTTTCCTATAAACTCTTTATCTTTTTTTTTAAGATTTATTTTATTTATTTCTCTCCCCATCCCCCACCCCCAACCCTGTTGTCTGTTCCCTGTGTCCTTTTGCTGCATGTTTTTTGTCTGCTTCTGTTGTTGTCAGCAGCACGGGAATCTGTATTTCTTTTTGTTGCTGTCATCTTGCTGCGTCAGTTCTTCGTGTGTATGGCGTCATTCCTGGGCAGGCTGCACTTTCTTTCACACTGGGCGGCTTTCCTTATGGGGTGCACTCCTTGTGCATGGGGCTCTCCTACTCGGGGGACACCCCTGCGTGGCAGGGTTCTCCTTGTGCACAACAGCACTGCGCATAGGCCAGCTCCACATGGGTCAAGGAGGCCCCGGGTTTGAACCGTGGACCTCCCATGTGGTAGACCAACGTCCTATCCACTGGGCCAAGTCTGCTTCCCTCTTTATCATTTGATACTTATTTTGGGCCACAATTTACCTGGTATCTTCTTAATTAAGCATCCTTACTTTTAGTGACATATCAGATATGACTTCTGATGACTACTACCTAACCCTCTACCCTGATTTGTTTCTCTAGACAGGCACATGCCAATGCTGATAATTCCATCTCATGTTAGGAATAAAATGCTTCCCATTTTGGAATGATGGACATAGGATAGAGCAGGATTAAACTGGTCCCTGCTAATATACTCTTGGAGCAAGGACAAAACTAATTGGACATTTAACACCTTCCATAACATCAGTAAACTAATTTCTAAAATGATGAATCTTTCAGCTTTTCCATGCACAGATTAATGTCTGTTTTGTCTATTTGTATAAAGTATTCTTAATATGTCTATAACATGTTTCTCATGGGATTGTTATAGGGTCAAAGGAAAAGGCAAATATTGATGTGCACTAGTTTCCTATTGCTGTGAAACAAATTACCAAAACCTCAACAACATAATACTATGCTCAGTTTTTTGGTCTCACAGTTCTATAGATTACAATGCTGGGTCAGCTCAATGTATTTCTCTGCTTAGGTCTCATAAGTTTGACACTGAGGTTTTGGCCATACTGTGCTCTAGTCAAAACGATCTTAAGAGAATTCACTTCCAAGTTTTTTCAGGTTGTCGACCAAATTTATTTCCTTTTAGCTCTAGGTCTAAGATTTCCTTTCTTTACTGGCCACCAGCTATGGGCTTCTGTCTGTTCATAGAGGCCATCATATTCCTTCTCATACATCCTCTTCTGTCTTCATACAGGCAACAGTATGTTGACTCCTTCTCACACTTACAGTTTCTCTGACTTCCTCCTCTGCCCCACTCAGAGTAAACGTCTTGCATTAAAAGGTTCTTGTGATTAGATGAGGCCTAAGGGAGGGACTTCCTATTTTATCAAAGATCTAGTACATCATCAAAGGCTTCATGGAAAAGCTACACACAAGATGCTTTTGAATGATGAGTAGATAGTTGCAATGTGTGCAAGGTAGCAAGAACATTCTCTGGCAAGGAATCTGCACAAGCAATTTGGAGACATATGTGGAACTGTTTTGGGAAACTAATGAGTGATCCAAGGAAGTAAAGACAATATAATTTACTAAAATTACTGGATTGCAACAGAATTTGATATAAAGCAATCATATAGAAATGAAGCGTTTGCTGACAAGTATTTTTCACTTCAAACTTCATCAATGGCTCAGTGTTTTATGTTTTGGCTTTTTGAAAGAAAATTTAAGCATGTTTTGTCTAATAACAACATATTCAGCAATGATCTCACCCATTGTATCTAATCAAATAAGAACACAAACATTTATGTTCATGAAAAAAAAAATCTTAAATGGTTTGGTTTTCCATTGCTTTAAAACTCATTTCCAGATATCCTCATACATTCTCTCAAGTTCTTTCTCTGCTTTGAAATGTCTAGTCTACTCAGGTCTTTTTACTCAATGTCTGCTCTTCAGGGCACAAATTCCTAGTCTATAATGCCTTTCAGTCCTTCACTGTTTCTCCTCCTTTCCAAAATTTGCTTTTCATGAAACTTCTGTTCCACATAATTAGCAACTAAATTGACTCTGATATTTTTTTCCTTCCCTGATGTTTTATTTATATAATACATGCCTCTCCAACTTGATGATAGATGTCTTATTCTTTGCATCTCACATGCTATTGAGCTCTGCTAAAACTAATAAATGTATATGTTATTCAAGTGGCAGTTGCCAGAATTCCACAAGACTTCTGGCATCACAGGATTATTGTCACCTTAATATGTAAGTAAAAGGGTGTGAACTTTGAGTCCACAGTTGATGGTATTCTTTGAGTGTTTATATTTACCATCATGATATTTAGCTCCAATATTCAACTTCCACTGAATTCCAAATCCTGTCTCTGCCTCCAGTATATGTTTCTGCTTTTCATAAAACAATATGTCCAAACTGCACACCACACCAATTCATTTATACCCTCGAGTACCACAACACACTTATGAAAACTTATGGATAAATAGGGCAAATATTAGATTGACAAATTGTCATCCAAATTTAAATATTAATAATACACTTGAATAAATCTTTCAATTTGTTGGTACTGAAGATATCACCCATATAGTTTCCAGTTTCCCATAGACTCCTTAAACTTTTTATGCTCTTTCTGCTTCCTTGTGCTTTTTGAGATTGCTCTGGACAGCACAATATTATACTCACTTACTATTCAGATAGATCTGTTCACCATGGTATAACACCTCACTCTCTCTGCGGGCAGCCTAACCATACACACAGAAAACAAGGACTATTACCTATGATTATTTGGAGAAACTTATTTATATAGCTCCTTGCTAGCTATACAAAATTCTCCCAACATATAAATTGCTGCCTTTCTGCACCTTCAGACAAATCATATTCTTAATTAGAACTACTCCAATCTACCCTAAGTGAACAGAAGGAAGGTAGTATAGGATTTATAATCCTTCAGTTAAAAAATAGTAGAGGGGCTGCTCTTCCAATTATTTATTAATCATATTAAATTTGTTAATTAAAGGTGAGCCTTGCTCCTGAAGAAAGGTAAGATACTAAAACTGATAAGATAGTTCCTTCAGTAAGGACTGCATTATTCCCTCTTCAGTTCTTCATTTGGTGGAGCTGTGACTCCCACTGTTTTGCCAATAGGTGTTTTCATCTTACAAATGTAGGAATGTGGTCCTGGGAATTTAATTATTCCTACAATAAAATTCATGTTTTATTAAATATAAATAGGTATACCTACTTACGTTAGGGACTTTATAGTACTTAAAACCAATGATTATTCAAACAGATTTATTGAGGTTTAATGGCAATGTAATAATAATGTCAGTATGTTTTATATGCAATAGTTGTTACACCTCATTAAGCAGGTTGGTAAATGATCCATTGCTGTTTAATTAACATGCAATGACTGTGTTATTAAATCTTAAACTGTAAATTAAATCCTGATTTGAGACACTTAATTTTAAAGTGTGATTGAAAACTTCTTTGGGCATGAGCCTCCAGAGTACTTTTATTTTCCATGGTTCCTTCCTGCCCTGCCCTGCTCATATCCTGCAATCTATGTTTGGAACTAGAAAGTGGGCTGCACTTAAGTTGCATGGTTGATTTTTTTTTTTTTTTAATGGAAAAAGGCATGCCTTTCTAGTAGGCTAGCAAAATGTGAAAGGGGAGTAATTTTTGTTTTGGATCCAACTCCTTACAGATGGAAGATTACATTTTTTTAAAAAAGCATAAGACAAAATCATAGCTTGAAGTCTTATAACCATTCACTCATACTTTCATAGCAGGATGTTTTACAAGCTTGGCAAGCTTTATTTTGCTAATTCAGAACTAAACACCCATCTATTTACTAAATGAAAGATCCATGGTTCTGCTGAAATCTCTTCAATCTTTTTGGAATCAGCACCTATAAAAAATAACAGCATAATGTTAAATGAGTGAGGATAGTTTATTTTCTTATTAGAGAGACTCAAGTCTTGTCAAGATGTATATGTATTTCAGAAAGACACATATTTGAGCTTTTCCTGGAGCATATAGTGGAGTCTGTGTGATAGTGGCCCAAAGAAGAGGAATTAAATAGTATTATCCAGATCCTATAACTTCCTACATCTATGTTTTTTTTTTATTATTCTAGTATGCAAAGTAGAACCCTAGTGTCAGAATATATTCTGTCCATGTTTTTCCAATGCTAACCTATCATAGCTTTCAATAATATTTTAGCTTTGCATAATGCGAAACATCTGGATATTAGGGAAAATATCTGCATACAATTTAAAATAATTTCCAATATCTCCACAATTCCTTAAAAAATACTAATAGTTGTAGAAAATCTGCAAATTTTCAAATTTTGATTTTTTTTTACATTTTAAAAGATCTTTAATAAAGCTTATTCAACATACTTGTCTATAAGATCATATACCTATATGGACCTATAGACTGAGAAAAATATACAATGAGGTATCACAGAATAATGACTGCAACATTTTATAGAGCAGAATAATAAAACATGTTTACCTGGGGTTTTGTAAACCCAAAAGTCAAAGTGTTTCCTGGAGTCTACCTTTTTGAAATAATTTGTACCCATTTGCTCAAACTACTTGTTCTTGCTGTCTAGAAAACTTTCTGTTCAACTTCCTGCCACCATCACTATCCCACATTGCCATCATGTCTTTCAGGGAAATATCTCTTCTTTTAAAAGTCAACTCAAACATCACTTACTTTTATAAGCTTCCCTGTCCATCTGCAAGGAAATAAATTTTTCCTTTTTGTGATTTCCTATTGTCAAGACATTAAATTGCTCTAGCTGGTTACTTATATTATTTCCATGGTTGTTTCTCTTTTGTTGACTGTAGACAACTTGACAGGACCCAAGCCCTGTTCATTTGAATCATCAGTCTAAACAGATTGAAGGAAATACAGTAAGAGCTCAATGTTTATATCTTTTAAGTATTTACCTCCATGAAAATTCATTTAAACATTCACAGTACTTATCGTTACTGCGCAGTACTTTCTTGATGTGTTCCTCCTTCAGCTCTACCTTGGCAAGTGTGTCTTGCCATCTTCACGTGTGTCTCCATCATCCCTTCTGTCAAGACCTAGCCTCAGGAAAGTCTTTCCATCAACCATTTTTCATTAGGATAATTCTGTCAGTCTCCACAATGAGATTTGACATCTCATCAGTCTTTGTAGGCAACGGTTCCTCCTTGTTGACTCTAACATTATTTGACTTGTGCCACACAATCTTTTAACATTATTGGTACTTAATAATTATTTCTGATTTATAGATAGACTGGAATTATGAACAAAGTGAGACAATTCATTATTTTGTCAGAAAAATATTGATAAAATTATTCCAATTAAATTATGGACCTCTAAATTATTATAATATTCAGACAAGTATTTCTAAGGAAACACTCTTTCCTGTGTGCATTTGTTCAAGATGGATAAAGCATTTCTATAGAACATGCTAATTTAAATCATAACTCTAGATTCTGTTTTTAAACAGTGAGGTTTATGAAAAACATATTTTCTTACACAAAAGTTTAATTAAATTGCAGATAAGTATCAATTTATTTTCTGTCTCCATCAATGGAAAATAATTTCCATTGGGCGAAGCTTTGTTTTCTAACTTCTGAAATTTGCCTGACTAGAATAGTGGCTGCTCAATAAATACTTGTGCAATCTGTGAGGATTCTTTTCCTTTCATGAGGATTCTACCTAAATATTAATACAACATGGTTGTCACACTGTGCATTTATATAATATATTTACATTATTACATTTAATCCTCAGTATAGTTTTTACAATTAATTCATTATCTATATTTGTTTATTCTGAGTAAATTCAGCAGAACTTTTTTTCCTTTCAAGTGATTTAAAGTACTTCAGAAAGGATGAATCTTGAGATTGACTTTCTAAAATGAATATTCTTTGGTTGCCAGTGTCTAGAGAGAATTCCACTGGACTTTTCAAGTGATACTCTACCTCATGCTAAAAACTCAATGAACTTGTAAATTTCAAGACACCCGACCACTAGTTGTGTTATTTATAAAAAGACCAGCAGGAGACTGACTTCTTGTATTTCAGTGTGAGGAGCTCTGCTAACCCACTTCCCCGTGAAATTGGTGAAAATTACTAAAAAATACAATTGATGATTGCTGAAAGATTGAAACCCAAGTGTCCACCAATGATGAATGGATAAACAAAATGTGGTAAGAACATATGATAGAATGCTATCCTGCTGTAAGAAGAAATGAAATTGGGACATATATTGATGTGGGCCATGGGTGGGAAGCTCTTTGTCTCTTCAGAGATAACCTAAGCTCTCTGACTTGTGGGTGTGACGGTAAGAGGCTGCAGTCCTGCCCTTGGTAACAATGGCAAGGACTCCAGTCCCAGGAAACAGTTTAACAATGCAAGGTCTATAAACTTTAAGTATTTAGGGGAAATGCAAACTAAATATACTAAAAGCTTACCTAGAATGTCTAAAGTCCATGCTAAAAGCTTACCTAAGATGTGGAAGATATATATGCTAATTGAAGCCTATTGAGAACTGAAACAAAGGGACCATTTGGCCTTTCCCCTCTGTATAAAAGGGATTCAAAAATCTTGTTCGGGGCTCGGGATTCAAACAGAAAGCTCCCAAGTCCGGGGCTCGGGATTCAAACAGAAAGCTCCCAAGTCCGGCCAGGCCGTCAATAAACTATTTTTCCTTCTCAAAATCATTCCTGAGTCCTCGCCTCTCTATACGCAAATAATTGAACCTCTCTCAAATTCTACAACAGTATGATAACATGGAGGAACCTTGTGGACATTATGCTAAGTGAAATAAGCCAGACACAAAAGGAAAATATTGTATGGTCTCACTAATATTAACTAAATATGAAGAATAAACACATGGAGTTCAAACCTAGAATACAAGCAATTAGAAGATAAGACAAGGGCTGTATGCATGTCAAAGTTTTAATTAACTTGATTGTGTGTAGAAGTTTTAATTAACTTGACTATAAAAGTGTGGAAATGGATAAGGTTGCTGGTAGCACAATATAGTGAGTAGAACTAATGCAGCTGGTTTATACACGGGATTATGGCTGAAAAGGTTAGACTAGGGATATAAATGTCATTTGAAAGAAAACTAGGGAATGATCTAGGGACTGAATAAAATAGAGGGCCCAAAGGTGGATGAGAATTATGGTGAATAGTAAAAACATAGGAATGTCCTTCTATGAACTAGAACAAATGTACATTACTATTTTACAAGGTGTTAAGAATGTGGAAAAGCATGGGAAAATACAATTAATGCAACCTATGTACTATCGTTAACAGCAATATTGTAATATTCTTGCATCAATGCCAAAGATGTACTGTGTTAATAATAGAGGGGTATGGAAAAATATGCATTAAATGTATGATATAGAACATAGTTAGTGGTAATAGTCTGATGATATTATTTCATAATCTGTAACAAATGTTCCACAGCAATGTAGTGTGTTGGTGGAAGGATGTTGTATGAGAATTCCACACAAGTGCATGATTATTTTGTAAGTTTGCAACATCTCTAATAGAAATATATATTTTTAAAAGTACAATTGATAACCTCTGGAAATGGTCCCAAGGGCAAACAGAAAATGTAGAAATATCTATTCAATGAAATCTGTGAAAATTTGGTAAGAAAGGCAAGAGTCTGTGCTATTTGAAATGACAGCTCCTTCCCCCTGCTCCCAATATGAGGCAAAGACTCCTCTCCAGTTTTCTGTAGCCAAAAACAAAAGGATCCCTCAGCCCCAGCTAACAGTCAGAAGGCCATCTTCCTGGAAGGAGGATTTCAGGATTTTTCATCCTCCCCCTGCTGTCTGCTGCTGAGGCTAAGTCTCAGATGAATGGAGAAGAGAGATGGACTCCCTTATTCCAGCCAATCCCCACTCATGGAACACTCTACCATGGGGAGAGTGCACTGAGAACACTGGAATCCCATTGTCCTTGTGCTGGATTGTAAGGCAATGGTTAGAAGTCAGAAGAGGCAAGTCAAGAGGACTTCAGGCTCTATTTGGCACTCAGCTCCTACAATAGAGATACTATCAAAGATACGTTTACCATTGTCTCCACCCCCTCCTCAAAAGCTCTGGCTCAGATATTTTGCCTGGGGGGAAACAGTATAAATATATAATGTAAATATATTTTATATAAATATAAAAAATTTCTAATCTCTTCTCAAAGAATCTGATTTCATTTGCCAAAAAATCATGGGAAGTTCAACCCTAAGAACATTCTTGAGGACAGTAAAGATTGTATGAAAGACAATTAGGAGGAAATTCATGAATTTAATGAAGCTACAGTCTTCCCTGAAGCCTGGCTAGTTTGAAGGAAACCTGGAAAATAAGACATGGAAGTAGTCCTTCTGGGATCAGAACAAATATCAAGCACTGAACTTAAAAACTATTGATTGTGGTTAAGCTTAGAGCAATTTTTTAAACATAGGTCATTGTTGAAAAAAAATGATGGAGCAATCGCCTGGCAATTACTGGAATTTAACAGCTGGGTGTGGTCAGGGAAAGAGGTGATGTGATTCCCTCCAATACCACTGTCATCACAGGGTGACTTTTAGAATACCCAAAGACTTACTTTCATAAAGAGTAGCACCAGAATCCTAATTCTGATGACTGTGATGGCTATGCTAATGTGTCAAATCAATTAGGTAATGGTGCCTAATTGTTTGGTCAAGCAAGCACTGGCTAATTGCAATACAATTAGACCTTAATCCTCAGTGGGTTGACTGCAGAGATGGCCAGTTACATCTACATTCAACTGAGATTTCCATGAGCAATGAGTGGCATTTTATCCAGTCAGTTGAAGGACTTAAAAGGAGAAGTGATTTCAGCTTTAGAAATCACAGGGATAGAATTCACATTTCTACTTCAGGTAGCCAGCACTCCTAAGGAACCCCACGTGGACCTTCATCAGAGTTCCTGGCTTGCAACCTGCCGTAAGGAATTTGGGCTTATTCACCTTTATGGTCACATGAAACAATTTTACAAAATCCTTTACTATTTACAGATATATCATCTCAGTTCTGTTTCCCTAGAGAACACTGACTAACACAGTGGTGGAGAATAGCCTTCTTTAAAAAATCCAATGAGTCTATAAACAACAGCAATAAAAAAAATCAAATAATGGGCAGAAGCCTCAGAGCAGTGGGACTGTACTGAGTTCATATAATATGATATACCAAATATTCAGCGTTCTAAAAAAAAATTAGGATGCATGCAAAGAAACAGGAAAATATAACTCATACCAGAAGGCAACATAAACTACCCAAGAGACTTACCGGAAGTTGAACTTAACAGAAAAAGTCTTCAAAATAACCTTTATAAAAATGTTCACAGAACTAGAGGAAAGCATACTTAAATAAATAAAGGAAGGTATGATTATAATGTTGCATCAAATACTAACAAAGAACTAGAAACTGTGAAAATGGACTAAATTGACATTTTGTATTTGAAAAGTACAATAATTGACTTAAAATTTTATTAGAAGAGCACTACAGTTAGCTTTGAATTACCAGAAGAATTAGCAAGCTTAAAGAATATCTGTAGAGATTATGCACACCAAAGAAGAGAAAGAAAATAATGAAGACAAATAAAAAGTATCAGGTAAATATGGGACATCATTAAGCAAACCAACATGTGCATAATGGGAGTACCAGAAAGAAATGAGAGTGAGAAGAGAAAAAAAATAGCCAAAGGAAAAATAACTATATAATTCCCAAATCTATTGAAAAACAATACCCCACACATCCAGGAAGTATAACACCAACTCAAATAGAATAAATGGAAAAAGACCCATAAGCAGAACATGATAATAAAAATTCATAAAGCCAAAAACAAGGAGCAAATCTTGAAAGCAACAGAAAAATAAATTACTTGGCACTTAAAAGGAAATTCAAATGAGATTAATAGCTTTCTTCTCAGAAGAAACAATTGAGGCCAGAAGGTAGTGGGATAACATATGTAAAGTGCTCAAAGTTAAAACCTATGTGGTACTAGTCTCCAAAGAACTGCTGATAATAAAGTGCCAGAAATCTAATGGCATTTATAAAGGATATTTATTTGGGGTAGAAGCTTATAGTCACCAGGCCATAAATCATATGTTAGTTACCTCGCCAAAGTCTCTTACCATGTGTTAGAGAAAGATGGCTGCCAGTCTCTGTGAAGGTTCAGCGTTCCTCTTCCTTCTAAGGCTCTGTGGTCCCAGTTCCTTCCTTTCTCAGCTGTAGGTTTGGTTCACATAAGGCTTGTCTCTCTCCCCATGGCTCATTTCTCTCTGGGCTCAGCTGCTCTGCTCTCTCCACAAGGTCAGCTATAAACTATCAGGTGAATGGGTCATCTCTCTTCCTAGGGGCTCTGCCATGTCTAATAGAGCCTTCTTTCTTTCCTCACTTACCTGCTTCTCTGTGTATTTACTTCCTGGGGCTCTAGCATCAAAAACTCTCCTTTGACATATTATTTTCTCTACAAGTTTCCACACCCAATGTCTTGCTGATGTGTCTGAATCAAAACTCTAATTATAATTTAATCAAGAAAAGGTGAAACTCTGAATTTAATATAATCAAAGGAGAACATTCCCAGAGGAAGAGATTGGTTTACAAACATAATCCAATATCTACTTCTGGAATTCATAAACAATGCCAAACTGCTATACCTATCAACTAAGAATGTTATTTCCACCAAAATTATTTTACAAAAATGAATGTGAAGAGAAGTTCTGGGAAGATGGTGATGGAGTATGAATGGCAGTGCTCAGCTTTTCTACATAAAACAGCAGAGAAAAAGCAGAGGCTGTTTGAAGCAGGTTGTTTGGGGATCTGCAGATAAGGAGTGTGCCATACAAAGTCCAAGAGGGAGTGGGATGGTGAGACAAATAGGCGAAAGCAAAAACTGTGAGATTATTGACCCTGTGGCAGGGAATGGTGCCCATACCCACCCTTGAGGTGAATAGCCTCAGTATAACCCATGGCTGAGTGCAGCTGACTGAGAGGGGAGTGAATGTTTCCCTCCCTGGGAAGAGGGGGTTGTGGTGGAGGGCTGCATGTGGATTGTGTTCAATGAATTTGAACAGCAGTGCCTGACTTTGAATTTAAGCTCTACCTGGCCTGGACAGGATCTCATAGTCTCATACCATGTGCTGGAGGTTGGAAGAGACATATTTCTCCCCAATAGAACTCCAGGGAAATGTTCACTGAAGAGTGCCATCTGCTGACAGGCTAGGAAAATGAAGGGGAAAAAAGATTTTTGACATCTTTCTTGTTCAAATCCCCAGCCCCCCTTGGATCTGGTTTGTACCCCATTAGTGGTTCCCTGGATCTGTTGTGATTACTTAAATACAGGCAATTTTATGTATCTAGAATAAGTTGAAACAAGAATCAAAGAAGAGCCATAAAACAAGTTCAATAAAAAATAAAACTCTGAGCAAGAGAGAGAAATGAACCATCAGAATAAATTCACAAACATTATTCAATATCTATTCATCAGAAAATGTCACAAGGTGTATTAGTTTGCCAAAAGGGTGCTGATGCAATGTACCAAAAATCTGTTGACTTTTACAAAGGGTACTTATTTGGTGTAAAACCTTATGTTACAAGGCCCTAAAGATGCAACTCAAGGTTGCTTTCTCACCAAAGTCAGTTGCCACACGTTGAAGCAAGGTGGTCATTGATCTCTGCCAAGTCTTTCTTTCCTGGGCTTCTTCTTACTGTTGAAACTCTGTGGGCCCAGCTTCTTCCAAATCTCAGTTCCCAGTCTCACAAGCATAAAGCATGTGTCTTTCTGGGATTTCTATGTCAGCTACAAACTATCAGGTGAATGGTCCATCTCTCCCCAGGACTCCAGGATGAAAAATGACAGAGCTCTCTCTCTTCCTGTATGCCTTCTTGAGAGACTGTCCATTTATACCAGCCCACCAAGGGTGCAGGGACTCAACCTGAGTCCTGCCTTACTTACATGGTCAAATCTAAGCCCTAATCTTAATGATAACTTAATCAAAGAAATCTCAACTGAGTCTAATGAAATCAAAATGTATCACACTCAGAGCAATAGATTAGTTTGCAAACATAATCTTTCTATTTTGGGGTTTCATAAATAATCTCAAACTGTCACACAAGGCATACTAAGAAACAGAAAGATACGGCCAGCTAAAGGAAGAACTTAAAACTCCATATGACATATTGGATTTGAAAAACTAATCAATTATGTTCAAGCAAACCTTCTAAATCAATTCAAGATGAAGGAAAAGAAGACATTGGGTAAACATAAAGAAGAATTTAAAAGATTGCAAAGAAAAGTAACACAACTTATGGGAATGAAAGATACAATTGATAAGATTAAAATACATTAGAGGGGAGCAAATAAGGCCCAAGCAGTTGAGTGCCTACCTCACATAGGAGGTCTTGCATTTGGTTCCCAGTGCCTCCTAAAGAAAATAAGTAACAATTAGTAGGCATGAGCAAAAACATCAAGCAGACAATGAGAAAAAAAAAAGAGCAAACAATTAGCAAACAGACAAAAGAGCTACCTCAGGGGAGCTGATGTGACTCAGTCATTGAGCACCCACATATGAGGTCCCATTTTCAATCTCCAGTTCTGGTATCTCAAAAAAATGCATTAGAAACATAGAAAAGCAAAAGATGAAGTGACAGAAGAAAGAATCAGTGAATTAGAGAACAGAGCATCTGAATGTGAAAACACAGAAGACTAGACACAGAAAAGAATGGGAAAAATTGCACATGGTTTTAGGGAATTGAAGGACAGCATGAAAAGCAAAATATACACATCATGGTTTTCCCAGAGGAGAAGAGAATGGAAAAGTGGCAGAAACAATATTTGAGGAAATAACGGCCAAAAATTTCCCAACTCTTATGACAGACATAAATATTCATATCCAAGAAGGGTAACATATTCCAAACAAGAAAAAATAAAAGTAGACTTACTTCTAGCACAAGCTATTTATAAAATAAAATGCCAAAGATAAAGAGAGAATTCTGGAAGCAGATAGACAAAAGCAATCTATCACATTCAATGGATGTCCAGTAAGATGTAATGCAGATTTCTCCTCAGAGACCATGAAGGAAAGAAAGCAATGTTATGGTATATTTAAAGTACTAAAAAGAAAAACTTCCAGCTAAGAATTCTTTCTCCAGTAAAACTGTCCTTCAAAAATGAGGGTCAGAGGGGAGGGGCAAGATGTCAGCAGAGTAAGGAGCACCAAGAGTCAGCTTATCCTACTGGGAAGTTGGCAACTACTCAGAGCTATCTAAAGCACCTCTTTGAGGGCCAACGACATCAGAAGAGCATTCTGCAACACCCATGAAAGAGGAAGGAAAAGAGTGCCCATCTGCAGTGAAGATTCATTATAGGGTACTCCACACTGTAGAGGCCAGTTCTCATCCTTCACTGGTAATGGAAGCTACCTTAGGATGTGTTCTGTGGCTGGACTTGGAAATTCCATGTAGTAGTTTGATATAATTGATGAATTCCAAAAAGAAATATTGGATTATACTTGTAATCTGATCTGTACTTGGGCATGATTGACTTATGATTAGGGCATTGAGTCCCCACCCCTTGGTGGGTGGGGACTCACAGATAAAAGGCATTGGGAAGAACGGAGTTGAGGACTTTCAGTGTTGGAGTTTTGATTTTGGAGTTTGATGCTGAAGACTTAAACTGGAGCCCTTGGAGGTAAGCTATCAGAGGAAAGCAAAGCCAGCCCCAGGAAGAAAGGAACCTTGAACCCAGAGAAAAGCAGCCCCAGGAACATAGGAACCCAGGAAGCCTGAACCCTTACAGATGTCAGCAGCCATCTTGCTCCAAATAGACTTTTGTAAGGGAAGTAATTTATGCTTTATGGCCTGATATCTGTAAGCCCCTACCCCAAATAAATACCCTTTATAAAAGCCAACCAATTTCTGGTATTTTGCATTAGCACCCCTTTTGGCTGACTAATACACTCCATTTCCAAAAAATGGGGGAGGAAGAGACAGTTGAGCCCTGACTTCAGGTACTGATCAGTAAATTTGGCTAATGAAAGTATAATTCTAAGAACAGCTACAGTTTGAACGTGTCCAAGTCAGAAAGAAGCCAGTAGCCACTATTTTAAACACCCTCCTGTCTTGAGGAGAAAAAGGGCTGATTGAAAATCACAGTAATGTTAGGGACTGGTTTCTTTCCACCCAGACTGGATTGCAGTCCTTGCCTAGGCTGCAACCTGACATCTGGCAGGGAGGAAGCTGGAGGGACCTGCACCAGGCTCTCTGGGAAATTTTAGGACCTTTTTACTAATTTTTCCTAAAATTTAGGAAATTTTCGGAACAGTCAGTCCCCTGGGACTTCATCCCCACTCCTCAATAGGGTAAGAAGGAAGCACTGTTTCCTTGGTCACTCTGGGCAACTGCAAGTTCTTTCAACCTGCATGGACTGGTTTCTTGAGCACCTTCAATTCCATCCCTGTCCCCCTACCACACATAGGATAGGAAGGGGACTGCTGGTTCCTCAGCCACTCTGGGCAACTGAAGGCACTTTGGGCCTGTATGAACTGAACTGTTGGGTATCTGTGGCTCCATCCTCAACCTTGATAGAACAAGAGGGGAGTGGTGTTTCCCCATCCTCTCTCACAAACTGCAGGTGGTTTCAGTCTACATTGCGGTCACCCCTCGGGCTGAAGTGTGGCCTGGTGGGGGAGCGGCCGCGGTAGGCCTATTCCAAACCGCTGCCCCCATAATAGGGTGGTTGGTCGGGCCCACCGCCACCCCTGAAGGAAGCTCGGCATGGGCGCAGAGTGCCCTCGGGTCTCCCCTTCTTGGCAGCCATGCTTCCGCGGCCGCCCCTCCTCCCGGATAGCACAACACGATGCCTTTGAGGCAACACCCTTCTTCTTTCTCCCTGCCCAGGCGCAGGATGGAAAAATCCAGTCTGCCCTTTCCCCCCCACACACAGCAGCAACAGCCAGGCGTGGGCAGGAAACTCCAGTCTGCCCTCTACCCCAGCAACAGCAGCCACCAATCACTAAACCCTGCCACTTCCCCCAGCAACAGCAACAGCCAATCCCTAATCACCACCCCTCCCCCGTCCAGTACCGCCCACTGACCTTTCGCCGGCAACCAATCAGAACAGGGCGTGGCTTCGACCAATCAGCCTTCCCCAGCCCCTATAAAACTGTTGCCTCTCCCTCAATAAAGTGGACTTGCGTGTTTACCTTGTCTCCGCGGTAGTTCTTCTGCCGTGCGCCCTCCAGTCCTGAGAGTCCCGACAAGGGCCTGGCCTCCCTTGTCCCCAGTTCGTCGCCTGCTTCTCCAGGCAACCCCTTCGTCGCCGGCTTCGCCGGGCTACCCCATCAGCCAAACTGCGCAACCCCTGTGAGACCGACCCCTCGTCTGCTGCCAGACCGACCCCTCGTCCCAAGCGGGACCGATCCCTCGTCCCAAGCAGGACCGACCCCTCGTCCTGAGCTCGACCG